>NC_070581.1:15390731-15595731 GCF_027409825.1 Scomber japonicus
CAAATAAATGTGCCAGATTTACAGAAAACCATACAAGGTGTAGCTTTCATCTTTGTGGATCTTGTGCCTGTGTAAAGGTTTGCAAGGTGGTGTTTGTGGTGTGGGAGGGGGATTTCCAAAGATGTTCACATTTACTTAAGATCTTCCTCCACAATTTTTTCGGCAAATGGTGGAACCAAATCTTTTTCCAATCAAAGCTGTTGTGCTATTTGTGGGGTTCCTTGCTTCTGCCCCATCATACCATAAAATCATTTCATTTCTCTTAACAGCCGTTTCATTATATGACTAATAGAAAATTTCAACAGTACATCAACTCACATCGCTGCCCTCAAATTTGACATTGACCAACATCTTTTTAGTTGTTTTTGACTTCAGGCTCCCACGCTGGGGCGCACAGCTTGGCTCCAGGTTACATGGGAAACTGTACTCCATCCATTGGTTCCATGGCCATGTCTGCCGCTCCTGAGCCTTCTCTTCGCAAAATGTACGCATCTTAGTTCGAAACTCATGCACCTCATGGTTCTTCTGGGCCTCAAACTCATGCAGACCTGAAAAAAAATCATAATGAGAGTGTCAAAGAATATAAACTTTGATATATTTTGTCATCCAAACATTTTCTCTTAAGGAAATCTGTCAAACTCAGAAAGAATTGATGATTTTTCCATTTGGTTTTCTAACTTTGCTAGCAGTAACCTAGTCTGGTTTCCGACCTCTTAATTACAGTCACATCTTAGATTTTTTTCCCAGCACGTCAACGCTCATGCTGTGTATCTATCATCATATCGTACAAACTCCAATCATGAATACAAGTCTTGACATATCAACAATTTATGACAACTAACGAACTAAGAACTTCCACTCGGCAAACCCTCCATCACTGGCAGTTACATCTAAATAAAATCTGTTATTACCTCAAATTAGACTGAGCTCATTCAAAGATGAGCTATAAATCTTTTTTTTAAATCTGGTTTCACTTCTTAATGGGTTGCTAAAAAAAAAGATATAAACTCCATGCTTCTCAAACGAGAACAGTTTTGGATCCACACATTGGGAACACTGGCTCCTAAGGGCCTAAAAGAGGACTTTGACATCAGACCTTTTTTGTAGATATTGATGTATTTCCTTGTGTTGCTGTCTGATGGAATTTAGAGTGTACATTTTGAGGTCAATTTCATGATGTTTATATCATTGTCCTTGCTTCTTTCAATATTAATTGTCATGACATTTATACCAATACTGTCCATCTCCTTGATGTGGTTCTTTTTTACTACTTTATTGAGTATTATCTGAGTATTATGGTCCCTATATTTAATATGTTTAAGAGGCGCCTCTGATAGTATTTTTATGTAATATGATGGCCTTTACAGCTTGAGTCCTGTTTTTTAAGGAACATAAAATTCTACTTAGATGTTTATGTATATATGTGTATATATTTCTATTTCTATGCGTGTTTGCTATAATTGTCTCTAGAAAGGTTTTTCTTTACTTTTTTCTATTGATGAATTATTCATCAAATTGAGACAAATGTATCACAGGTGTGTTAGGTCACATGACTGGGCCATGGGACTTTTGAAAGATGGCATCTCTGAGCCTCCTCAATTTGTTAGTATCTGAAGAAGAGGCTCAAAACATCATGCTTTATTAAATTATACCTGCATGGAAGCTCCTATGGTGTGCAGACTTTTCTTTTTACTCTTCTTGCTAAAAAAAACAGTACACTAAAAAATGTAGGCTATTAAAGCCTATCACAAAGCTAGTGGGCGTAACCATCTTGGAATAAAACAGGAACATTGTGGTATTCCCGTTGAGATGAGACTTGATGCAGTTTGTTACTGAAAAAATATATAATATATATTTCAGCATATTTGTTTAATTGACATGAAAAACATTAGTGCTAGCAGTTCCCTGCAGCTTCTCTTTCAACTGAAAATGTCACGAAATGGCAATTCAGTCTGATCATCTGATAATGACACTGACATGTCATTTTGTGTAATCTTCAGTTAGTTTGAAAAACGTCTGAAAAAGCAGCTCTGCCTCAGATCATTATTTTAAAATGACAACAGAAGACTGCTGCTTGTGTTATGATGTTATATGTGTTATTTCTAACTACACTAAAAATCATCTGTGTAGCAGCTCAGCTCTTAGAGGAAGTACCTTTTCCAATTAACAGGCCGATTTGGGCGTTAGTGAGCTTCTCCACACGGTCACCCTCCCTAGCCACCAGCCTCAAAACACACATGAAGGGCCGCACGTCACATAGGCGCCTCGATTCTTCTTCCAGTTCCTCCCTCTCTGCTGTTTCGTTGATGCAGGTGAAGACGTATGCGTCGGGATCACCCAGTTCACCAAACAGAGCCTCATCTCTGGCACTTCTCCAAACCATCTGAAACAAGAGACAGCAGCCATAGACTAAGACTGAGTTACGACCTGCAGTGTACAATGTGTTTATACAAGCGGGGTCATGTAAAAGTGATTTAAAACATATACACACAAAACATATTAGCCTCTGACTCTCCAATTAACTTAATGAGCTAATATGATAACCTATTATGCAAAGAAAACAAATGATCCTGACCATTTTTGAACATTTTCAGAAATGTCCTTGTGAATGATCAAAACCCAAAGGACATTTAATCTCTTAATCATCTTAACCATTTCCAAGAGTATCATTACTTAACAAAGCTAAATCAAACAGCCTGAAGTGGCAGAACTGTTGGCATAGAAACTGGCACATTCACATTTAACAGCAGATCTGCTTCAACACTGAGCTGGCCGTGTGGAGCGAAAAGGAGAGTGAGAAGGAGGGCTGCAGCTCCTTCTCTAACAGTTGAATGGAAACTTCAAGATGAATCAAGAGCATTGTTTGGACTGTGTGATGTTTTAATTTGTTTAATGTCTGAGTGAATGAGTGAGATATTAATTCGGCCAATTTGTTTAAAAGCATATTGAGTAAATATTGTAAATAACGACGGCCTTTTAACAAAGCTGCGGTCATGAGAACTGCAGCACTGCGTTGCATTCAATCAATGAAAATCAATTAAAGATACAGTGCTATCTTATAGTAGATAAATATGTATGGTGGTGGTGGTGGTGGTGGGGGGGGGGGGGGGGGCTCCATCATGGGTCTTCTGATCTTGCTGATATGTGAGCGGATATACCTTTTTGATGTTTTTGATGGTGTCGTTACGAGGCACGAGGAATTTGAGGAAGATCCCAGTGGGCAGCAGGAAGTCCATCATGATCTCCTGGTTCCCCTCCCTCTCCCATTCCTCCTGCATCCCATACTTCCCCGAGGGCATGGTGACGGCCTCTCATTTACCATCAGCTCCTCTACTGCTCTCTGGAACACAAGCCAGCCGTCCACACAGGGGAAACACACAGCCACAGTTAATATGTCCACTACTGACCTGTGCAATGGGCCTGTTTGTTGTTTGCTCATAAAATCCTTTTAATATGTTTGCAAGGTTGTCAACTAGATTCTGAAAGCATAGTTTGTAGGAATGAATGACATAAACAATGGCCTTCAATTGATTGCACTTGGTTGCTTTATCCATCTCCTAAATGCAGATTAACTCATATATAAGAATATGTGATAATACAACATATTTAAGGCTACACTGGGGCAATAATATTGACAGATTAGCTGGTTTTATGGTATTATGATGAATAATTTGCTTCATGTCTTTGGTTTGTCTCTCCACCTTAACAGACTGAATGTTCTGTCAGAATGTAGTGCACCCATTTCACAGGGGTCACATCAGGTGAAAATTAACATGACTGAATTTTACAAACTACAAAAAAATCACACATCTGTTAGAAACGTGACGGCTTGACTTCAACAGATTCAGACTGTACACACAGAAAACATGAGATTCTAGTTCACCTTTCAAGAGTACAAAGTAATACAACACTATTGATTTTGGTAAGAGGAAACTAACTTGCTGTAGGCTATACGGCTGCATGAGCCAGATATGCTGACATGCGCCTATAGCAAAAAATCATAAAATACTACAACAGTGCGGATGTTATATGTGATATTATATATGCGATATTGTAACATATTTTAAATCACCAAGAGAAAACATACAATACGGTGTGATATAAAAGGTGACAGTGTAGCGTGAGTAAAAGTTATCATGGAGGAAACCTGCCAACCTGTTAGCAGAGACACTTGCCTGGCTGTCAGCGCTACACGCCGGTCATCTCTTCATGGTTTGGTTACGGTGAACATGGAGGTTGTAACGTCACGGTGACATTTTTGGCTCCGGAAAGACTGAGAAGCTGTCGGGGTAGGTCCGTCAAGGCAAGGCGAGCTGATGAGATGTGTGTTTTAAATCCGGCTCAGGAGGACGAAGCGCCCGCACGGCTTCTGTGATGTGAAGTGAAGCACGTCCGTCCGTGCGTCAGTCTGTCAGTCACACAGTGATGTTGAGCTGACCCGGACTGAGTGCCTGCGCTCTGTCTCTACGGCTGCCTGCTGCGGCCGGCCAAGGGACCGTCCGACAAAAGTTTAACCTGCTGTAAGTGAAAGTGTCTGCTTAACTCCCGCCCTCCCGTACTCATTCACGTACATAGGAGATTCAATATATCAAACTATTTGTATTATGATTATTTTAAAAAAAAAGGTTATCTTATTTTGTTTCAATTGTTCTTGTACAATTTGTACTTAAAGATCTTCCAAATGTTTAACACAATACACACAAAACCATGGATAACAAACATCAAAAATCTGAAATCTGAAAACAAATATTATAAATATATTATAAATATAAACAAAATAACTTAATTTTTCATATATTTTTGTAAAAGAATATATGAAAAATTAAGTTAGGGGGCAAAATGGTCTCTCCAGTAGTATGTAGTGTGCCAGGTTTTACAAGTGACACACTCCAAGTAACCAATCAACGACCCCTAAACTGACACAAATTAGGTCAAGATCTTTGCCCCTAGATGTTTTACTATAATTCCCCTTCTCACTAGAACCCCCTTGGATCCCTGGACCCCACTTTGAGAACCACTTAGGCCTATTATACTACCAGTCAAGGGTCAATCTCTGTTACCCAAACTTAGATTTACAATACATATTTTTTCCTATATTTCTAATGTTTTCTTCATTCTTCCTTTATCATTACATACACACACATACTTGCATGTGCATAACACCTAAACATATCTATTATGTTCCACTCAGTTGCCTCCAATCAAATATGTAAGCCTGTCTGTATTTGTTGTCGTTTGTATCTATCTGTTAATTAATTGTCTTGTAAAACCACAAAAAACAACTACTACGAATAAAAAAGATATACATAGAGAGACAAATTAATATGTATCTCTTTCATGTATCACTGAATGAAACACTTTCTTGATTAATCAATTAGTTGCTCGTCCAAAAATGTATTGGTATTTTGATATTCAAGTAAAATTGTGTTTTTTAGTTTCTCAGTTGTGAGGATTTATTGCTCTTTTTTGTTGTACATGATAGAAAACTGAATGTCTTTGCTTGTTGGACAGTGGTAGAGGAAGCATTCATTGAGAGAAATCTTGTTACAAGTTAAGTCCTGTTCTAAAAATATACTTAAGCTAAAGTACCGAAGTATTACAGACAAATAATAATTAATGCTGTAATTGGTTATATATATATATACATATACATATATATTAATCTACAAATAATAATGTATGGCAAATAAATGTGTAGTAGTATTATTTCTACCTGAAACACAGAATAGAATAGCAACAATCAGAAATATTCAAATAAAATACAAGTACCTCAAATGTATGTTAACATACAGTACTTAATTAAATGTACTTTGTTACACTCCACCACTGGCGTTGGGTCGATGGTCGGATAAAACAAACCAGATTTAGATATGTCAGCTTGGGCTCTGGGGAATTTGAATGACAACTTTCATAAAGGGTTCAAGTAATTAATCATCAGAAGAGTAATTGATAATGAAAATAACTGATTCACTTTAATCTCTGGTTAAGGACATTATCTTTATCTTTATGTATCTTAATATAAGAAAACTTTAAGAACAACCGACAATATATGGTGTACAAACATAAAACTACAGGAAGTATTTTGTCCTTTAATTTCCCCTACATCAATGCAAGTTTCACACTTCAACACACTGTGACCCAAAATAGACCAGTAGTGTATTCAACTTTATGAAATTCTTGTAATCTAGACATGTTGAACATATTTCCAGGTACTGAAGTGACACTGAAATAAGCCCAGCCCCCTGTAACTCTGACTGTGCTGTGCTGACTTTAGCATATGAACTTGCTGTTAATTTGCATTTCAGAAGATGAAACCACTCATAAAACTGTGGGTGACACCTTTTAGAAAAGATAGACGTGATTTGTCATTTGGTTACATCCAGGTTCATATATGAATTTATTAATTAGAATGGTTTAACTCCAAAATCTAAAATGTAATTAAATAAATGGACATATTATGTAAAATAAATGATTTTAATGAATATAAGCCAATAATTAAAAAGCTGCTTTGTGGGTTTCAGTCTTCAGACACTCCCGAACATTCAGTCATTTGAATGTCTGTAATCTGACTGAAATGGGAAACCTGCTCTTCCTTTTTCAATGTTATAACCAGAAGACTAACAAAATGTTTCATTTTGCAGCAGTTAGGTGAACACTCACACCACTCTCATGGAAGTGGTACATAAACCACAGTATTACTATTGTAGGAAAGGGGAAATGGAGGGGCCAACACATTAAACCTGTTCACTGTCAGTTATTAAATGAACAAAGAACATTGTGTTTGTACCATGTCACAGCAAGAAATGTAAAAGGAAAAAAAACAAATGTAAATATTTGGTTAGGTTTGCAGGTGTTAATTCGTCATGTACGCTCTAAGCTGTGGTGGTCTAGTACGAATGAAAACTTGCTGCTTCCTGCCACGAGCACGTAAGATTTGTCAAACTCTGTTAGATGTCATTTGAAAAAACACAACATGTGTTTGTGAGTGTGCATAGACCAGCTGGTAAAAACAGGAAGTGATTGTGCAGAAGAGAAACTTCTGGCCAGAGCTGCAGACTGAAAGTATGAACCTGCTTCCCACCCTTCACCCCCGAGCAGCCACTGAACTATTTTCAAATGTGAACCATAAAAACCCCGTCAGTAAACAAGGCACAGAGTTGAACCTTGTGTATCTTTCATCTGAGGAAAAAGTGCAACTGCTGTTGCTTTTGATGAGAATTCAAGATTGAACCCCCAAACTGTACTGATTTTAGTTTATTGGTGCTGGAATTTATGACACTGCAGGTATCAGTTTATTAATATGACATTACTGGTATAGATATCAGCCTTACTGGAAACCAGTTGTACTGTTTGAACACACTGCAGCCATCACCATTAACACAGGAAATATTATGAAATATAATCATTTAAAAATTTAAGACAATGGTTTCACTATGACAACGAGTTAACACATACAAATAGGTTAGTCGTGTGATATACACATGTACAGCCCATTTACTGGCTTGCCCGCAGTTTTGTGGGGGGACCAAGAAGAGGGTCTTGACTTCCTGAATAAGCATTGTTGCGTCCCTTTACAGCCGAAGAGAAACAAACTGTCAACATTCTAAAAAAAGTTTGCACTTTTTCTGTTTATTCATTCTCTGTTGTTGCATTGTGTAGCATAATTCAATCCTTCATTTTGGTGAAGAAAAAGAGATCATCTGGGTTAATAAAAAAGTGAATTAAAAAATGATATATAAAAAGGGTTTAGGTTAGAAATATACATAATATTTACATACAGACATTTTTTGCAGTGATCTCTTAAATGTGGTATCAAACAACCTAATAAATAACCTCACTGCATATAACTGCTAAATTCATTTGTTTACTGATTACATGATTTTTTTTAATTTTTTTTTTGCAGATGGTTTGAAGGCAGGTTGAGGATTTAGCTACAGGCTCAGTCTTTTTTAAAGACAGCCATCCAACTTTTTGTATCCTTAAATTTAATCTTTGGTTTTAAAGGAGCAATGCCACAACTGCATGTTCCCACGTTGCCTTTGTGCAGGCTTAATATCGATCAGTCAAGGTTGAGCCTAAGCTTTCTCATTTTGACAGGGGCAAGGTGGCTAAAATGTTGGTTAAGAAGGTGCACAGAGAAGTAAATTCAAGGTAACAGAAATTGGGGAGGCTCTTGAGTAAAGTGATAATGAAGAATTCATAAAGTGAGCGTTTAAAAAAAAATAACGCCACACAAACAAGAGCTCATCTTAGGGTTAAGGAAATGAGGCACCCAACACATAATTGTCTCATGAGCTAAAAATATATTGGCTATTTCGGCAAACCCTCAAAACTAAGACCAGAGTCCTACACCATGTAGCCGGTAGTAAACCATCGAAACATGTTTAAACAATTCAGGTAGATTCATAGACTCATGAACTAACAATACTGGTTATGATTCAATCTATTAGGCTTCAGGGATGCACAATAACTTGACTTTGAGATGTACTGCTGATGAAACACTTCACTTTCAAGATCTGCACACAACTGCCCCTCCAAAAACCTTTGTGTATTTTATTTTTTATAGCACCCAACAAAGCTCTCAAATCCAAACATTTCACCTCTCCTCATTTCAGTCATTTATCTAAATCCATAGAAGTCTCTTTTCTTCGCTCCTTGACTGCTTGGTGAGTAATGCACTTATATTTGCTCTCTCATCCACCATGTCAAATACAGTGGCAACATTTTAGACATCACTTCCCCTCGAGGCTTCAGTGTAAACTGAATGTTGAAATATTTCAGTTGAATAAGTCAGCCAGCAGCTTGAAATGTTCAAAGAAACTCAGACTTAAAACAAAACCAAAAAAAAAAAAAAAAAATAGAGAGGGGAGATGCTGATGTGCTCCTGGTGCCAGAAGGGGGCGAATTTATCAAAAGGTTGCAGAACATCAATCTGTATTAGACACATGATAGAAATAGAGTAGAAATATGTAACTCATCACACAAAACAAATTAGGAAAAAATACTTTATTAAAAAAGTATGTGTCCAGATAAAACAAGCCAATGTTGTTCCTTACAATCACACAGACCAAACAGCTTCATCTTTTGTACACAAACATTTGCATTGCTAAACACAGTGGAGTAACAAACCCTCAAACCATTAGTGAAATATTACACAGGACATTAATTCATACCACTTCTCAAAGAGTCTGAAACAAACAACTTTTGATTCAACATAATGATGACGTAAAGTTGAGAAAACTTTCATTTACATTAAATACAAATTGAAAAATAAATTAATTTCTTCTCGAAAAGAAAATTTCAGCATGGCTGAAAAAACAACATTTACATTTCATAACCTTTCAATGACTAAGCCTTCAGAGGAGAAATGTACATATGCCATTTTACACAACGAGCACAAATGCACAAGTCTGTATACACCATGTTGAAAGATTTCTAAACATTATATAAATCCCAGTCATTTGGATTTTTGTTACAGTAGCTTAGTTTAGTTTTCCCAGAAACTTAATTTTTTTGTTTTTTCTTCTTTTTTTTTAGCACTTTAGCTCAAAATACACTCTTCAAAACAAATTGACAAATGCACTTTAAATGAGCACAAAATAAAATTTGCATAAGTCTCATATGTGAAGAAAAATCACATAATCCAGTAATTGCTCAAGAAAAGAATTCTCAAAAAAAAAAAAAAAAAAAAAAAATCAGGTGGTCAATTTACACCACAATAAATTTCAGTGGAAATAAATCAAAACCACAAGTCTGACTACATGCAAGGCATGAACTGTAACCTGTTTATATACATACATGCCCAAAATTTACAACCTTTTGTAAATCATTTGTTCAACATACACAAAATAATCAAACATCTGTGCTCTTTCATCTCTAATACAACAAGTGCAAATCACATATTCAAAATACAACACAACCAAACAAAAAAACTGAAAATACAGTTATGAAAAACAGGTGCAAAAATCATTCCAATTTTATACGTAGACAAACATGAAATGTCTTGTACAAACTTAAGTTCACAGCTCAGTTAGAAGGGTTAGACCTCTACCTGAATACTGTGCGGCCTTATGCAAAGATAGGCCCAGGAAAAGATATGGACATAATGTTTTTAATAAAGCGCACATGCGAGTTATAAAAACACACACATGCTTTTCAAATAAAATTAAAAAAAAAAAAAAAAAAAGATAAAAGATGTCCATGTCACTTCCTGGCCTCAGTACCAAAACAATGTTCATATAAACATGATTTTAATAGATTGCAACTAACATTTGTTATTATACTTGACCTTTATAATGTTTTGCTCCTTACACACTGAACATAATGTCTACAGGAGATAACAGAAAATATAATTTAGTGAAGAGATTTCTGCAGTGAATGATTGTGACATGAGTCACTTTGTTAGCAGTTATTCATGTCCATCATATTACACATGACTGTAAATTGGATTAGAAAACATTGGGTTGTCCTGAATAAATTAGTTCACAGCTAGTGAGGAGAAAAACTTGTACTGATCACTGCGCTGCCTTATGCAAATATGCAAAACATGGTCAATAGAAAAACATCATTTCTTTTTATAGATGAAAAGTAATATTTTTGGTTTTTCACCATTTAAAGTTTAGCTCCTTATGAACAGACTTGTGAACAGAATGTCTGTAAGAACATACTGTATAAATCAGTTCACAGCTCAGTGAGGAGTAAAACTTAACTCTTTATTTTTCACAAGGGCATTTAAAAGCCTCTGTCATGCCAATATCAAGGGCAATTTTACAGTTGTGGGGGACATTCTCCCTCAAGCCACCATTCATTTCTAATCCTGCTTCTGTGAACAGGATGTCTCTAAAAAGGTATTAGACATTTAAATAGTCTGGTGATGGAACTATTTCTGTAGTGAATGACCATAATATTACAAATATTGACTGTAAACCATATCAGAAAACACTGGGATAGAGCTGGACACCCCACTCTTTCCCAGCTGAATAAACAAATAAAGACAATGGCAAATACCAGTGCTGTGAAATGAAGACTTTACACAGTGAAAATCTGTACATCACTACAATGAGCTGCTTTTTTAGTTTTTGGCAATTGTATAGAACCAGAAGTGTAATTCAGTTGGAAGAGGTCATGACTGTGTTGAAGCAGCATTAACTCAACAGTACATGTTATTGCACATTTCACAGCATGGTTTTTAAAATGCCATCAGACATCAGTGCAAAGAACTGAGCCTTTTAAATTAAATTCTCCTGCACCTGTGTTCGTGTAAGAGGTGGAGTGACATAACAGAAGACTAACGAGGTCCGATCACAATTATCAATTATCTGCATTTTTGCTAAGCATCAGCAAACAATAAGTAAATGCCAGAGATGATTTCTGACATTACTGATTGACCTGCAGGTCTACAGGGTTGACAACCGGAGGCAGACTCACTCCGTGCAGGTCACAATTGAAGAGCAGCAGACCCATCAACAGTTCACTTCCAGTTGTACATACAGAGGCAGGCGAAGACCAGATTGGCACTCAGGCTTGCTAATAAAATCCCGGACCACATAAGTCGCTTGTAAAAACCTGGGGATGTCAGAGAAAGCAATTTAATGTTACAAGAAGGTCAGCCATCTTAAATGAAGGTACATTTGCTAAAACAAACAAACAAACACAGAATGCTTCAAACAGACATCAAAAAATAGGAATGGAATAATCAGATACTGTCCACACTGATACTGATCTTACAAAGTGGGTCAGGTATTGGCCAACATCACTGATCCATACACAGAAAAAAGGACTGGAGCAAACTGATTTTGATTTTTGTTTTTGACACTACTGTGTCTTCACCAGCGTCAAAACAAAGACAGGGCAAATGCATACAGTATAGTCAACCTAGAATAGGGGCACAACGGTCATTGGATAGTTAGCTGAACCAGATTTCAGATCTATTGGATGGTGGAGGCAAGGGTACAAGTAGCCATTAGGAAATGTCTACGGTGGCTAGGAAGTGCAAAACATTACAAAGTGAAAAACACTTTACTCCTAAATAAACCAACTGCAATCCAAATTAAACCATTAAATTAACTAATTTTACACTTTGTAATGTTTTTCTCTGCCCAGTCACTATAAATGTCCAAGAGCCACACCATATACACAAAACACATCAGAAATAACACTAAATAGCAAAAATTCTAATACAAAAAGAACAGTTAATGCATCCATCAAGTACAATAACTTAAAAAGGAAACATAACAGAGACTTAACTGTTAAGTGTGAGGATCAAAAATGCCTCTGCGGAGCAGTGAGGTCACTGCTTAATGACAGGGTGAAAATGTTTTTCTTGCCCAAAAACTTTAATGATGCTGCAGAGCTATGTTAACTTGTGCATAATTTCGTGAATTGCATAATCCATGTTTTATGCAGCTTTAAATAAACCAGACCATAGGGACATTTCCACATGTGGACAACATGTGTATGGCTGCAGTTTCTGAGACTTTGTATTTTCTGGTTTAGGGTCTCTGATGGGTTTGAACATTGTGCGCAGCGTCTACAGCATGCAAGTTTGTAAATGTGAATTCTGTTCTACTAGCTTGCAGATATGGGTTCTTGTTAGGGGTGTGACGATACACTCAGCTCACGAGACGAGACACGATATTGGGTTCACGAGATCGAGACGAGATTTTAACTATATTTAAGAAAACTTCAATAGAGGAAATAAATGACAAAATAGAAATTTAATTGAAATGTTTTAACTAATATTCTACTTTCTAAATATATAATTATCATATGCAGTATGCAGCACTGTAAAAGGTTTCCCCCTATAGATATTGTATAGATGGATAATTGTGGTATTTATGGAAATAACCATAAATACAAAAGTTAGATACAATCACAAATACTAATAAGAAGTAAATTATAAAGAGTAGGAACAATTCTAATATTGCATGTGCGAGTGAGAAAGTGTCTTTAGCTACTTGTGGCAGTGATTTCTCAAGGATCGTGGACACATGATTCTGAAGACATTAAAAAAAAATCTGCATTTCTTCAGGGAATGGATTAATCATGAGACATTTACTTCTCCTGGGGCTGACAGGGTGGGAAAATGACAGAATCTCAAAAAAGTGTGTGGTCTGGCAGATACTTCACTACACTGGTACAACGGAGTAAAGGAAATAGTGCTCAATGAAAGAAAAAGCAGCGTTATTTAGGTGAAATCAGTGCTGCATACTAACTGCAATACTTGCCTACCATGTGAATGACTGAGGGAAAGTTTCTCCACAGTGATTCCTCATCTCTGTGTCTGAAAATTCTTCCAGGTCATATATCAAAAAGGGTTGAGTAAGGAGCAACTGGACTTACAGATGACGTTTCACCTCCCATCCAAAAAAGCTCTTTAGTTTTGATTAAGTTCTGACTAACTGGTGGAGAGTCCCAGGCATTACTCAACAGTAGTTTCTCTCCTCCATAAACAGGTCAGTTCTTTCCTTGTTGCATTGGATTAGGCTAAGTCACTTCACTTGTATGTGGGTGAGTGGTCTCTTGGGTGGATGAGCTTGCCTCAGAATGATTCTTGCCCGAGTTTGAAAAAATAGGGATGCAGTGCTTTTTGAAGATACTGAGTTTCTCAGATTCTCCATCTGTGAACAATGTTGATGTATTCTGCCTGAAGTTTTAGTGTTCTTAAACGATCTTGTAGCTGTTTTTACAGAAGTCCAGTTTGGGTAGCCTCAAGTTTTTAGGGCTTCCTTGAGACATTTCCCCAGGGTCTCGGTGCTTGTAGGCAGGTTCTCAGCCTAGCCCAGCTCGTGTTCCAGTAGAAAGTGAGAGTTTAAGAGAAAGTATTGGTCTGTGTGCATCTCCTGTGTACTCCAACTCCATTGATCTGATATGTTCTGGGAAAGCTTGCAGTTCTTGGGTTTTTATTTTGTCATCCACGTGTCTGAACCAGTGGTTAGGTGCTGTTCCTTCTAAGGAGGCCAGAGCTCTGCTCTTTACTTCCTCCGTGTAGAGGTTAGCCACAATGGGAAACACTGGTTAACCCGTGGCACAGCAATGCCATTGTCGGTAAAAACCCTCGTATTTTAAAAAGGTGATGTTGAGGAAGAGGTCAAGCAGGTCCTACATCTGGGCTGACTGTGGTTGTGTTGCTGGTCAGAACTAAAGGAAACCTTTAGGATGAGACATAAAATGTGTTCCAAACATCTACAAGTCCAGTTGTTCTTGACTCAACCCTTCTTGAAATATCTGATGTCAGACCTATATTCCAACTTAAAATGTGACAACTTTTATTATGTGGGTATAGCCTTTGTGACCGTTGATAGAAATTGCTACATTCACCATATGCAGCCCATACGTATGGATGAAAATTTTAACTGTGCAGATGTCTCGTTTTGAAATATTTCAGATGGAGGCACTCAAGGAAACCTAATTGTTCTAACAGAATAAAATAGGAAGTTCTCATCATTTGTCTGTCAAAGAGTCAGGAGGAATGTACACAACACACTTGCTGGTGAAACACTGAAAATGTGGTGCAAGTGATCATGCAACCTTTCTGGCCACACGCTTTTCAACTGGCTGGTGGTGATGTTAGAACCTCCAAGACTGCCATTCAGTGGTTGATGCACAAAGTCAGTCACTATGAAATGATTCTGCCTGGAAATCAGCAGCATCAAATAACTTATCTGAGGTCAAATGGTGTAATTAATTCCTGTGGCATAACACAAAAGAACAACTTGCCTTACCAAAAAGGAGGCATTAGTTCTCTAGTCACTTAATGAAGGATGATAGAAACTTGAGTACTGCTTTGAGTCACGTAAAAAGGAACCGAATATTAGAGGCCTATTGAAATATGCAATGTTGTGCTATTGTTTTGTTTGATTTTCAGTTCATAAAAAAGGAAGTCTCAATGCTTCAACTGAGGCCTGGGAAAATGCTTTTTTGGGGAGGGATTTTAAGTTTTAAGTATTACTATGCATTTATACATATGTATTCTTACAATATTTTGTACTGGTTACATTATATTTAGTTGGTGAAATGACTGCATGAGAGTGTAAATGTTGTCTTGTATTGGGAAGAAGTGGGAGCGTGTTTAGGTTAAAATGCTATTAATAAGATAATGGCACTATAAAATGTTAGAGAGATCCACCAGGCATAGAAACTCATTATTCCATTCTCATATGGTTCTGTGAAAACTCTGACCAATCATATCAATCGGTCCAAATGATGTGATTGGCTGAGCGACCTGCCTGTTTTCCCCTTCCGCATTACGTAATTGCACACGCACCCTAACCCGGAAGAGAGTCTGTTGTGGATCCACGGCATTATAATACAACCATGATCCACGTAGATAGCCGTAAACAGACAGTAACGACTGACAATGACCGAGAAACGCAGGCCATGGCTTCCACCTCCAGCCGCTCCCACGGGGGGGCAAGTATATACAGTCAAGCCCGAAATTATTCATGCCCCTTTTGGACATGCCACTTTTTGTTCAAATGTAAATAAAAGCTGACTGAAATATTTTTTTTACCACAATGATGCCTTTTGTACATCGTCTTTTTATCTTCTTGGAGACGCCTGTGTCACTTCCGGTCAAAAAACAACTTGCTGGTTGAATAAAAGTAACTTTAAGTCAAAATTTGCCAGGGGTATGAATAATTTCGGGCTTGACTGTAACTATATCTTAACTATTGTAGTGTGCGTTCGTGGAGGCGGGTGGGGGTAGGAGGGAGGAGGGGTTGTTGCTGTTCAAGTTTTTTCAAAGTGTTGTGTGAAGCCAAGAAGAAGTCAACACATTGTTGAGGCTCAGTAAGATTACCAACACTTGCCACACCCTTAACAAAAATAACAGAGTTTGTCATTTAAGGCAAAGGGTTCAATTGTTTTAACCTTCAAACATTTCTGAACACATGCAATGCATGCTTATGCTGCTGCATGATATTAAGCACAGACCAACCATGACTTTGCAGCATGGTTCACCCTCTCCTGAAGAGGCATTGCTACAGAGGCATTTTGGACTTACCACATCTGATTCTGTCATGTTTCCTCTTATTATAGTTGATGGGGGGATTTTTGTAACTGTAAAATGCACCTGTTCTTCTGTTTCTGATGTGTTTATTGTAGGGGGTGTTGCGCTTGGATCCAAGCACTCGATTTACCATAGGCAGTGTCCTCCAATAGATTTTAAGGCCATTTCAACCAACTATCCAATGACAATTATATCTATGCAAGGTGGACTATATACAGATTACATATTTGGAAGGTATTCAGAACTTATTTGAACACTTTGTGTTGTAAATGTAATTTTAGTTGGTAATATTGCCATTTTTACCCATCAATCTACACTCAATAACCAATAATGACCAAGTGTAAACTGTCTAAAGATTATAGGCTTTAGTGCTGTATTATGCAGGCAAACAAAAATCAATACAAATTGGGAATCAATCCAAAGGTTCAAATAAAAAATAAGATTAAAATATTACTTTTTGGCCATATCACCTCATCCAATTAGGCTGGCATTACAACTTTATTTTAAAAACTGCCAAGAAACATCATGTTTTTATGAAACACAATCGAAAGGTACTTCAAGCAGATCAACACCCTCCCTGTTATGTTTAAACTAGACTTACCATTTGCATGAGGGGGTTTCTCTGACTCCTGTGTTGTAGTGCCAACCAAGCAAGCGGAGGACTCTGAGGAGCTGCTTTGCTTTTCCTTCTCACTCACACCATCTCTTATTATGGAGTTCAAATCTGCAATACACGAAGCCAAAGATACAACCACTGAAACATCAAGTTACTTGAGACAGTATGAAAGTGATTGTGATGGAGAGATGGGGCTGAATTAAAAAAACAAAAAGTCCCTTAAATATAAATATTACTTTTTCACTTATAGTTTGAACTTTGTGATCATTGGAAATAATAACTGAATTTGGGATTTATAGACACAGCCATTGTACTTAAATTATTTAAAAGTCACGAATTGTAGAAATTAAAAATGCTTTACTTTACCTAATGCTAGTGGTAGTATCACAATTGACATAGACAACAATTAATGTCACTACACCCCCCCCCCCCCCCACTTTTTACCATTTAACGTCTGCTTTACTTACCTTGTTGGATCTGGAAAGGTGATATTGAAGGTGAATAGCCACTGTAAACGGAGGGGGTTTGAGCAACATGTGAGGAGGACATGTGAAAACATGGTGACATGGGTGGGGACATGATCGTAGCTTCAGTCTCAGTTGAGAAAAGTCGGAGTTTCCGGCCACTGATGTTGAGTCGAGCAGGACTGATCAGAGGGCGGCGTTGTCTGGCCGAACTGGAACTGGAACTAGCACTAGCTGAACCAGATACTGAGGGAGGTGGAGATGGGCCTGGGGATGAAGGGCGGCTCACTGACTTCAGCGAAAAGTAGTCTGTGCCAAAAAGCAGTGAGAAATGAATCAAGAGAAAATCTAGTACTTTGAAATTGTTAAGGATTATTCATAATACAGGACTGAGTGGAGAACACAACATCAAAAAGGGTGTTTTGATACCTGATGACGGGGAGGCTGGTCTGCTTCCGCTAAACAGGTAACCAGAGTCTGAAAATAAGATAAGCACATATACAATGACACCATTCATCATCACTATGAACCAGGGCTTTCTGTTCTCTACATTAAATCTTTGTTTCTCATATTAATGCAAAACGCGTTGCTCATAGTGCTGATATCAAAGAAAATCTCAGATGCCTTTAAAAAAATGTATTTGGGGTTTACAACCCACTGTAGAGTTGACCTGTTGTATGCCATTTCCATGAATGAAATGTGCTGATAACCAACTGTATGTAGACAGAATTTAAGTGGCTGGTGAACACAGCCAACCCAGCAGCTGTGATTTTGGCTAACACACAAATGTTTATCTCTGTCTGATAGACACAAAAGTAGACAACTTTCTGCCAACAGTTCAGACCACAGTTTATCAATGCACTTACATGCTGGTTACATAGATAATCTGGCAACATGTTTAGATGCACCGTAGTAACATGGTTTCTATAGATCCATGATTACATGCAGCAGCATTTTGGAACTATTGTTTAATGACTAATATAGTATATGCTGCTTTCTAACTATTGTTTTTAATGCACGTGTGTCAGAGCAGACCAACAGTGCAGTGAGAGGAGAGGAAAGGCAGACTATTATTTTATATAATACAAGGACAGACCACTCTGTGTAATGATCTCCTTCCTTTCATTCAGCTGCGCCACTGTGCATTTCCCTCTCTGTAGTCTGTTATGCACATGTGTATTTGTAAAACTTGATTAGAAACCTGGTTACCCATTTACATGGCAGAGAAAGTTATCTGGAGATATCTCCCCAGGAAAATATGTTTCTTTAATCCTGTACCCAGATTACAGAAAACAGCTTTCTCATTAAAATGGCATTTAAGAAATCCGCAACCTGGAGGAATCCCACTGCCACTGCCATCAGATTACTCAAGTGCATGTAAAAGCAATGAAATAGGTGGTGGTGGTGGTGGTCTATCTGTTAGCTTGTTTTGATGTTTTCAGCCACCTAGTGGTAAAAACTGATAAATGCAGCTTTAGGTTGAATAAGGCCATTTGACTCTCTCCTTTGTCATATTTCCAAAACACATGCATATTCATTATAAGTTAAATGCATGTTCTTATGCAAGGTCATCATACTATATGCAAAATGAACAATGAAAGGCTGGAATATCAACCAATATTACCTTATTGCAGATATATTGGTATCCACATGCATGTAGACTGACAAGTAAGTTGCAATACAGAAATGCCAAAGTTATTATTGAGGCCAGCTAGTTAGTTTTTCCTGAATCATGTATTGACAACTTTTTTTAAATTGTAAAATTTTATGTGAAAATTTAAAAAAACATCTGCATAAACAATACAGTGCTTCAGACATCTTTTCCAGAAAACTGCTTGTTGTTGCCCTATTTGGAAGCAGTGGTGTGACCCAGTTATATGACAACAAGAAGAAACTGAAAGTTAATCTACTGAATCTAATCAATTATAAATCTTGTCTGAATGCAAGGCTGTACACAGAAAGAAGCAACTTAAGATCAAACATGTCTGAGCAGCTATGGGAGGCAAGAACTGTAGACACAAGTGGGCTAAATACATTTGACCCCATTTGCTTTATGGGTAGTGACCAGCCACTTGAAAATTACATCTTCAGCAAATGTTTGTAGTAATGGAGCCGAGAAGAAAATTACTTGGCTCTTAATCTAAATCAAACCCATCCTCTGATTATGCCAAAAGCCAACGTAAGATTGAGCACAATCGAATACCTTGTTTTTGTCTTTAAACTCAAAATAAAAGTAATTTTAATGTTACCTGTCGTGGAGAAGGAGGAGACGGTGCCAAGGCAGAGGGCTTTGCTGAGACGCTCGAGCAGAGAGGAGGGGGAGACCTTGCGCTCTCGTGGACTCTTTTGGCGGTTGATGAGTTTGGCGATGTTAGGGGGCGGAGTGGGGATGAAGGACTCTGCCATGTCAGGGGAGAACGGAGGAGATTGGCTGCTGAAGGGTGGGACTGCAGGGCCGCCAGGAAGGTATCTGCAACACAAGAGCATCATAATGTCTACCAACTGAAATCAAAAACTATCAAAGCTTTTAATACTAAAGAAAGTATGTAGAAGTACACTGTTGGACACAGGCACCATAAATAGTGCTGTAAGGGCCACTGACTTCTCTATTTACTATTTTTGTCTGCAGAAGTGATACATCTATTCTACTTGTCAACATCTAACATTCTCAACATTAAACACTGAATTTAATAACTGTACAAGCAGGGCAGCCTCAGCAGTCAATCAGTGCATAATCATCGTAACATACTGCTCTGACATCCACTTAACGTAAGCAGTGTATTTATGGAACCACTGACATGCTGCTGCAGCTGTTGGACAACACGCAGCAGCTCAAAGTGCCAACTGAACAAAAGCTCCAAGAGAAAGGCTGCCCAGCAATTCAGCTTAGTTCAGTCACACTTCCACAACACAGTCAGCGGCCCGATGTGCTACGATTCAAAGTAGTTCCTATTCAGCAGCAGTCAACCTTCATCTTTACACACAAAAAAACAACACTTTCAGCATTCCTGGTAGTCATTACACTGGCATTTTTCTTTCAAGTCCAATTCCATGCACAGCACCAGTCAATAGTTTGGACACACTTTTTCCATTCAAGGGACTGGGAAGGTATATCCAAACTTTTGACTGGTGCCGTTTGTAACTATGGCACCATTAGAAAAATTGGACAGAAACACACAAGTGGACAAGACAGTGTCTTTGTGTGGAGGAAAAAAAACAAAACAAACAAACAAGGCATATCCTTTTTAATCACTTGTTTATTACATTGCATGTACAGCAAGTGATCCTTCAAATAGGAGCTTGACATTAAAAGCATGACAGCCACTTTCATGGATCTAAATACCCCAAACACAGTTTGACTGGGTATGTTGCAGCAAACATTTCAACATGGACGGAGCTCGACTCACTTTGAGATGTATTTGATTAGCTTATTTATACTATAGCTAGGACATTACAAAGTATTGCTTAAATGTGTAAAAAGTAGCAAGATTTGGAAGAATAACCTTTCGTTTGTTAAAGTACTGGGTCTTTTGGTGTTTCTGCAACACACAAAACATTAAGGTATGACACGACACACTTGTGTATGGCACAGGTATGACATGTGCTAGTTACATACCATAGTAGTAATATAATAGTAACAGTGCTATTAAAAAAAACATTTGCTACATTAGTAAAAAAGGTAGTTCTATAGCTATGACTTGATTCAACACAAAATGTGTTTGGCACTAATAATGCTGTGGCTGAATCTGGCAGCTTCAACCTCAACAATATAAGTTTGTATGTAGTGCTTGTAGAGTAAAAGGCTTGACACAAATTAAGGTTAACAGTCATACAGCTTATAAAAAGGCAGATGCAAGAACTATCAGAAAACGCACAGATAGAGCCACATATTCAAGTCAGACAGAATGTAGATATAGCACAACAAACACATACTGGGTGGGTCTAAAGTGACCAAAAAACCTTTTGTACAGCATGGAAAGCTGGCAAAGATATTAAGTGTTGTACTATACTATAGCTGCAACAATTATTGTCATTACCTTTTAATCTGCTAATTATGTACTCAATCGACAGTATACGAGATGTCAAAAGGAGTCCAAAATAGGCCATCATAACTTTCCAGAGCCTAAAGTGACATTGTCTAACGTATTATTTGGTTATTTGGAGCAACTAGAAAATGCACATTTGGCAGTTCAATTAATTTTATGATTGACTAATCATTGCAGCTCTATACTTTAAATAGACAAATAAAACATAGCTAAAATATCATCATGTCAAGAGTTTAAGATGCAGCTTGTCATATGATGCAGTTTGTGAGAGGTTAAAAAAGGAAGTGACTCATCGTCATTACACTGTTTTATCATGCTACAGCACTACATAGCAGTCATCTTTGCTTTTATTCAGTCAAATCTCAGCTCCAACACATGGCAATTACTTTGCATGAGTAGTTTAGTTTATATAGAGTCAATTTCCCCATAAACTTTACAAATAGCATCTTAAACGTCTTCCATCGGATCTGGTTTGAGAACAACTCCATCTACACAACATGCAACTTGAACCCTATAGTTACAGTACACTACCAACCAAATACAGTCTACAGCTATTATTTCAATACAATACAAATTACTGTTGAATAGTTCTCCTACTGAAAAACCTGTATTAAAAATTAAAATCAAATGTTAACACTGCACCAAAGAAAAGAGATGCATGCAACTAGTATGTCCATCAGTGTGTTTAAACCATCAACATGTTAGAACGTTGATAAAAAGAAAGTTTAGTATTATTGTAGATCCAGTTAACCACTAGAAAAGCAGTAGTAGAATGAAATTTAAATTTTCTAGCTTCAACTGGTAATGCAGCATTTACATTTTTTAAATTGGTGTGAAGTTTTATTGATATAGAAAATTTTAAAAAATGGCGTCCACATTTCAAAAACATAAAAATCTACCCTGTGTGAACAAGTATGAACTGTGCAAGTCCAGTGTCTAATACTGCTGAGTTTGTAGTGATTTAAGTTGCAAGAGAATAACTTTTAATGTCATATGAATTTAATTCTTTCATTTGGTGGAGCACTTTCTTACAGTTCTGCATTACACTCAAAACATTTCTTGCAAATTACCCTATTCAGTTGCCGAGTTGAACCCTTTATAATGTTGGCACGTTTCAGCACTGATACGAAGACAAAACAAGGTCAGAAAACCAATACTAAGACATGATTACCTCAATTAAATGCCAATACAGGCAAAGGTAGTCATATAGAGGCACCATTTTAAGCATCAGCTAATAGCACAGGATAAAGTAAAAAAAATAAATCATCATCACACATACTAACAGTATGAAATACAAAATGTTTTGCAGGTGTATTGGCTTACGATGAAGGTCAAGTAGAAAAGCGCAACCAACTAGATATCGTATGCACTACATCATGACAACAAGGACGGTAGAAGAGCAGCAAACAGGAAAGTCCTCGGAAGTAACGACAGGATTTGGGGAGGAAATATTGATGAACTCGTGGCCGCAAAATATTGCGTTTTAAAATTGGTTCAATAAAAAAACAGAAAAAGATGTTAGTAACAATTAATAGTTAAAACATGCTGTCATAAGAATGCATCACAGCCACTTCCCTACAAACGTAACCGCACATCAAACATGGAAACCAGCTCTGCCATGAGAACTTGGTCGGTGCTTCGGCACTGATGTTGACTCCCTCAGGAAATTCATACAGACATCTTCAGCCGCTGCTGCAGTGTCTTAACGAGTTAGTATTTCATGCAACGAGCTGTAGTTTGTAAAATGATTTCCAAAGCAAGAGTAAATAAATAAATGAGTACATTCAAAATGCTTTGTAACATTCTAATACAGAGTAGATTACAGTTTAGTTTAATACTGGTTAAATATTCATTATAAATCGTGCAGTATGGTTTTAAATTTTCTGTTGCATTTGTTTTAACTGTGATGATCAGTTCATTAGATATTTGTTATGATTAATAAAGTATAAGGTATGATCAATGCAGGTTTCTCAGTAATCACATGATTCTTAAAAAGCTGTTCTAGTCAATTTCTCCAAACAAAACAAATCTATCATTGACTATTCTGTTATAGACTTGAATGACTAAGAATTGTGACTGGTTTACAACATCTTACTGTTGATCAACATCCTTAACTGCAAAAATGACTAACCTTAAAACCAATGCAAATTTATGCTTGATGTCAAGATTTTGATGTAACAGAATGAAAGGAACAAGGTGTGTTTGATTACCTTGCAGTCACATATCATGGTTTTCTTTTGTTTACATTATAAAAATGTGGCCACACACTTAATCCTATGTTTAAGTTTGCCATTCACATGTCATAATCACAGTAATTCATACACACAGTAGTAAGAGAGGGGGGTTGGGAGTAAAAAAAACTTTTTAGGAAAGTTTAAAAAAAATTTAAAAAAACAGAAATTGGTAACACGTTTAGATCAATGAATGTTCTTTGATCTGCTTCTAAAAGATCAAATATTTCATGGAAACAGGACCCTTTACACAACCCCATATCATAAACACGACAACAACATTACTGCTCAGGTTCTGACCTTCGATATCTGGTTCTTCGTAGACCCTCGGGTTTGCGAGTTGCAACAGCAGCGGCAAAGCTGACTAGGCAACAGAGGGAGGTAATGCTGAGTTTGGCTGTGTCCATCCAGCTTAAGCCACCATTCAAGTAACTGTCGGCCAGGTGCAAGCACAGGATGAAGAACCAAAGGACAGAGGCCACAGCATCAATTCTTCTCAACCTGAAATTGTAGAAAAGTATGAAAGGGTTGGGGGGGGGGGGGGGGGGGGGGTGCTTTATAATATTTTTTAAAACAGTTTTATGCTTAAAGCCCAAGGCTGGGAATACCATGCCAAAGGAAAACAGAGGGTGAATTCTTACCTCGCAGGTCCTGCCATGAAGATAGCCGACAGACAAGTCAACAGACCAAGAGAGACAACAGCCATCTGGTTCTCCTTTCCATACTGCCAGACCAACTTGGAATTTTCTATGGCCATATCGGGGAGTCGCTCCAGCAGATCCTGCCAGACATTCACACTTCCATTGACTTTGCTGTTGGATGTGGACTCATTGTGGGGTTTTGGAGGAGTGACCCCTCCGCTCAATATCGGTGGGCCTCCAGAGGAAGTATGCTGGTCGGTCAACCCGCAGAAAGATGTAGCAAGTAGGAAAGCACAGATCAGGAAGGCGAGGACTCTTAGAAGTATGACCCCCAATGGAGCAGACACAGACACAGAGCTCTGTAGGAAAGAGAACACATTTTCAGTGTGAATTCATTTACACACACAATGTCAAATTCTAACATATTAACAGGTAACTACGTGCAGTAATGGCATATTCTTGTTTTTTCCGCCATTTCAATCATTTTCAACCTTAGCAGCGTGTCTGTGCAGAAATAGAATGAGGATTTTTTTCAAAGACAGAGCTTTACTCAGCTGAACAATGGCAATGTTAAATAACTTTTTACAAAGCTTGATGATGAACATAGAATTATCCATCAAACCCGACAATGTTTCAATCATGTAATTTTATTCATAAATGACACTGTAGGCAACATTGCTATGACCTTTATGAAGTCCTTGATAGTATCTCGGGTACGCCGAAGGTGATGGCTTAGGAGCACGGTTCGAAGCTGGCGGTTTTGGTATTTGATGTAGTAGTCCACTGCTGCCTGACATGGTGGGCATAATTTATAAGTCTGCTCCAGGTGGTGCTTGTAGGCCTCAATTTCCTCATCATAATTTTCCTACACAAAAAAAAACAAACAGTAATACATTTGGTGTTTACAGACTTCAGACATGGTAACAATAAAGAGTGTCATAGTGAATGGAAAAAAAGCAAACATACATCATCCCTTGGGATAAATGAGGCCAACTGCTTGATCTTTGCAGGCTGGTTCCTATTGCACTTCTTGCACAGCAGCATCTGAGAGCTGACCCACTGCAGTGTGTTAGGTGGCACAGGTGAAGGTAGGTTGCCACACACTCCATGGTTCAGATCTTCCATATACTGAGCAGGGATGGGTTTGTTGTAATCCCCATTCTGATTTAAAAAAAAAAAAAAAAGAAGAAACAAATAAATGTAGATATAGCTTCACTATAGCTTTTTGACATACCAAGACAACAATCAAGAGGTGTTATACACTTATCAAGCTTACCTCCTGGAAGCCATTGTACTGGTCACAGTTGGGACAGTCCCAGCAGTTCCTGTTTCCATAAGGTACCACGCTATCCTGATTACAGAACCAGCAGTTCACATTGGCATTGATCGGCTTCTTTCTGCAATAAGATATAACATGACACTGATCAGACACATTTCTGAGGTCCAAACACTTCTCAAAGTGGGATTCCAGGACCACCTGAGTCCTTGGGTGGCTCCAAATTGTGCCTCGATATCAGTACAACATTAATGTGGCTCTTGTTGTTATACACAGTAAAACAAATGAAACACACGGTGAAAGCATGTCCTGTGTGGGAAGCCCTGTTGTTCGTTTGATAATGCACATATAAACAATAACGAAAAAAACATTTTCAACATTATGACACTTCTTCCAAATGACAGAATAGTTCTTAAGTCATCAAAATCATACATTCTGTGCATTCAAATTGTGTAAAATGTCAATTTGTCACTAAGCTAGTTAGAGTTAGTTAGCGCAACAGCTAGCAAAGTTAGCGCTAGCTAGCGTTGACAGCTGGACCACTCTTAGGGAAAAGACACACTTGCAAGATTGTATGTTTTATATGTAGGATTAATACGTTGAGCGTCACATTTTTGATTCAGCCATGCACATTCAGAACCCAGCATGCTGACTCGCAATAACCTGAACGCAAATCACCCTACAAACATGCCACAAAGCCTTGAACTCACCTGGTAGCGATCCTGTAGATCAGCGCTCCGCCGGCCACAAACGCCGTAGCGCCGACCCCGGTGTACATTATCTCCGGATACTCCAACAAAAGATGGCTGAAAGACTGCATTGCTGCTGAAACTAGCAGCAAACTAGCAAACAACACAGGATAAATGTAGTGTTTTTAATATAACACGGAGCGTGGCGCGAAGGGGCACGCGGCAAGCGATCCCCTTTTGTTCACGCCCATGTACCGGAAACGGAAGTGCGTAGCTGCCTGGACGCGTCCCAATATGATTTATTTACCCTCTGAAGTCCACTGCCCCAGTTACTGAAGCTGCTAATGTGCAAACTGTTGCGTAGATTTGAAAGTTCTGGCCACATTGTAAGTGTTTTAGGAGATGGACTTTATTCAGATTGATATCACAGGTAAGTTTGATGAATTTGTTGCAACTACGCGCTGTGTAGCAGACAAGAAGTATGAAGTGTGTTGGAATGTGGACTTTCTGTCTCCTTTTCCCTCCAATCGTTCAAACCTATGATTGGTTAACAGCGGAGACATGTAGCCAATGACCATGTGTCTAACCTGATACTAAGATTTATGTCCATTGCAGATAAACAAACTCTTTACCTCAGACTTTTAAAACAGTGCATTAGTCAGATATCAGATATCATGACTAAAACAAGTGATTGACGTTATCAGTCTATTCAGGGTTGGGAGACTTTGGAAGAAACTAAAAGGCAATTAACCAATAGGACAATTAAGTTCACACAATATCTGTAATTAGGAAAGCCACACAGGAGAAGTTATAGCTTTAGTTTACTATCCTTACTACTACTACTACAACACAATACTAGCTACTAGTAATACTACTACTACTACTATGCTACTATTGCTGCCAATAATAACAATAACAATAAAAATAAGAATATGTATTATTATTATCATCATTATTATAATATGGTGTCATAACTAATATTTAGGCTACTGGAGTATTTGTAGTAATAGTATATGCAGATGTGAGGTGTGAAGGAATGTCTCTAATTAATTCAACATGAATTCAGATTGTCTAATCAATAATAAGCCTAAAGGAAATCAACCAATCAAAGTGTTTGATGCAAAAATAACATTTTATTTTAACAAACGTGATGTATTTTACATCAAGTAAACATTCATAATAGAATAAGAAAACTGGTCATTTCTCTCAGTCACCAACTGTTGCATAGCAGCTCAGATGATAAAACCAAAGAAAGGAAATAAATAATACAAATATAAACACATTTTTTTAAACAAAAAAAGTTAAAGTAAAAAACCCCAACATAAATTAATTTAGTTAGAAAATAATTTTCTAACAAAAAATGGACAATATAACTCTCACTCCTAATTCATCTGTGTTCCTGCAGTCTCACAGTTGATCGGTGACATTTCTGAAGCAAATACAAAATTAATTCTTTAAACCTCTGCCTATCAAACAACAGCTTGGCTTACACCTGATCACACTTCCAATCAATTAAATTTGACTGACAAACGAACGACAACCGAACTGAAATGGTGAAACATAACTCAGTCTGTGAATTGGTTGTCAGTGGTTCACATTACAGGCCAAATGACTGACTGAACGGCAGCTCCGCTTGCCTCGCATAGGAGGTGAACTGCTGGTAGTTGCAAGCCACGGAAACAGTGCCAGCGTCCGGGCTCATCGGCTGGGTCACTCCGCCGTACGGACATCCGTTGTGGGGAACCAACACAGGCTGCTGGTGGCGGTGGTAAGCGCCGTAGGTAGGGTGGTGGAGGTGGGGCGGCGGGCAGTAGGAGCTCGGAGAGACGCTGCGGGTGAGCACTTGGGCTGCTCGGTAACTGGCCGGCTGGGATGAGCCGGGCTGACACAGACTCCAGGAGCTGCCCACATAAGGCTGCAGGTAGAGCGGTTCGGGATACTCCACGGGGTTCCCGGACAGATAAGGCACGCTGGGGGGTCCGTAGGGTCTCCTCACCCTCCTCCGCCGCCGGTAGTTCCCCTTCTCAAACATATCCTCAAAAGCGGGGTCCAGCATCCAGTAGTTGCCCTTCCTGTCCCCTCCGCTCTCTCTGGGCACCTTGACGAAACACTCGTTTAGAGAGAGATTGTGTCTGATGCTGTTTTGCCAGCCTTTCTTATTCTTCTCATAATAAGGGAACTTGGAGACGATATACTGATATATTCCGCTCACCGTCTGTCTCTTATCAAAGCTTTCATTAATGGCCATGGCGATGAGAGCCACGTAGGAGTACGGCGGTTTCTCCTCTGCGCCTTTGGACTCGGACGAGGGCGAGTTGGAGCTGATGTCCAGGAGCTGCACTCCCTGGTCGGAGTAGGATTTCTCCTCTGGGTCCATGGCTGTGCGTCCTGCTGGGGCAAAGAGCTGCAATCTGAGATAAGCAAGACAGTGCATTGAGTGAGTCCGCAGGTGCCCACACCCCGCCCACAGGTACAGGGCGCAGTAGCTATCACCGCCTTTCATCTCGCCGAGTTTCTCACAATGTTAATGCGACTGCACGGGACATCTGTGGTCTCTGTTCAGGTTGAAACAGGGGTCACACCACTGTATTTGGACAGTTCCCAAAATATACACGCTTTGGAGCAGGGTGATCAAAGACTGGTTTGTTTATCATTTTGTTAAAAGTCACCCATGGATGGATACACTGACAGACACCAAAGTAATTTATACTATGGGTTAAATCTGACACACACTTTGTCATAATTTGACCTGTATGTGTTCAAAAGTATTTTATAGTAATCAGAGGGGGGTCAAATACAGGTAAAGAGAGGTTATATTGAAACTACAAATTGGCGTGTGTGTGTGTGTGTGCGTGTGTGCGTGTGTGTGTGTGCATTTGTCATTGGGACAGCATGGGGACAGAGTTTATAGAGGACATTCACAATGCACTGTGACCCCAACATTTTCTTTCACAATATTTTTTATTATAATTTCTTATTTTCTCCCCACAAGACACATGCAGTAACACATAACAATACAACATTTTGACCAACGATACATACATTATATCCAGTATGTGACCCCAACACATTACTACATTTTGCTCCATTCAGTTGAGCACCTGCACCTACAAACATACAAAGTAACAAACCACCATCAATTACCAGGCAACTAACACAGTGGTCCTCAACAAAGTGGAGGGCAGCTCATAAAAAGTATCAGAGCCTATTTTACTGATTTGATGAATCGGTTATTACAAGATGAAAAACAGAGAGTTGAAGAGGAGAAAGTAGGCTGTTACAAGAGCAGGACAATACAGAGGAAATGGAGGAGAGGCTCTTGTGACTACTCTCATGCTAACACATGATACATGCAAAGACACATGCCAGCCACAGCAGCAACACATCTTGCCTGATCAGTCTGCAGTCCATCAGTCAGCTGCAAGAAGGGGACAAAAGAGAGGGAGATGCAACTTCTGCAGATTTTGCCAGCAAAAAGGACAGTGAAAGTAATGCCTTTTGCAGGAAGTGTTGATTGATGGTTTTTAATGGTTATAATGCTACCATTCAAAAATGTTGCATCATTTAATTTCAGCAAAATTCATAGAAATAATTGTAGCTGATATGTACTTCTGTTGTAGATAACATAAGATCATAATACAGTGTTAATGATAAAGTATTTCCTTTATATACAAATAGTGTCAAACATTCTTTCTGATCTCTGAAACATTAATGAAGGGTATGTATATTTCAAAATTTAGTATAAAGGGACTCATTTTAAAGTCATTAAGTTCAAATTAAATGTGCATATATATATATATATATAGGAAATTTTTATTGATCAATTAGTCTTTTGATGGTTTCTATGCTCCTAAAGACCAATTATAGGGACCAATTATAGTCTATTAAAGCACCTGTCCCATAAGCTTGCGTAGTAAAAGAAAAAAAGTACATTATAACAATAAATATGTCTGATTTGTTAGACTGTGTGTGCATGTATTAAAGATTGCATTTTCATACTGCATTTATAAGGTGTTTGTCCCAAGTTAACTGTAAAATAACACACACACACACACACACACACACACACACACACACACACACACACACACACACACACACACACACACACACACACACACACACACACACAGTATAAATGTAGAAGCAAGGCACATGATAGTTGGGTATTTCCATCATTCAGTATGCGACAGGACAGCAAAGTATTGAGACTTGCAGGTATCAGGGCCCAGGTCCCGGCATACCACCCACATACAGTGAGGCATGAACAGCAGGCTTGTCTGTCCGCTGAGGCTGGTAGATAATGATCACCTGCTCTCAGCAGACAGTCTGTCTCCCCTGAACTGATAGGAAAACACAGATCTTGAAAAGTGAGCAACTATTGTGGAAAAGCTATTGAGGTATGTTTTTGGCAAGGATGAAATGGTATTTTGAGATGGCCAGTTATCTTTGTTTGGATATTAAAATGGAGCCTTCAGGGACCAAGAAGTAAGACTCATGGATAGCAGTTGTGAAAAAACTTGTAATTTATTTACAACCTAAAATGAAATAAACGTAAGTTATTATTAAAGAAAATCATCTCAAAAGATTGCGCCATTTAACTTAAATTGAAGTAAACTAAAAAATACAGCAACTTAGGGCAGAGCACAGAACTGACCTAACAAAAAGGGAGGCTATTTATAGACAAAGGCAAGCCAACGCAGACACACAAGGGGCAAGAATGTACAATTAGCTCTATACTACAAATTAACCTTAATACGAGCAAATATTGAAAGCAAGAAAGTGTTTATAATCACCATCTAACTGTCAAAGAAGAACAACCAAACATAAAGTAATACCTTCCCAAATAATTTGATTTAACTGGATCCCAAAAGGCAAACTCCCCTCTGGTGCTCCCACTTCGGCGCTTACACTTTCTGCTTGGCACAGTATAAGAGGCCATCTTTCCTGGTGTTCTTATGGCAATGGGAGGATTTGCTGTGGATCTATGATGAAGAACAAGGGTTAAAGATGGTAAAATACGGCCAAGAATACAATAATACACAAAAACTACAATTTTCCTTTTGCAGCAATGATGCAGTCATAAAAATGCTTATATTTCTCTCAATGGAGCAAAAACTTGATACTTTGGCTTTAAGGATCAAGTGAACAATATTTAAGTCAATCAAAACTATAGGCAAGAAGACTTTCATGCCGCTGTGTGCTGTAAATGATATGATATGACAGTGGGCAGTTTCGTCCATGTAATTAAAGTGGAAATATGAAAAAGGCACCATCACAGCTACAAGGTTCCATCTTGGTGTTCAGGACACAAGATGAGAGAAAGTCATCGTGTCAATGATCCTGCTTCTCAAACAAATGATGCTCACAAACTAAGCCGGAATGACTCCTGTCAGGCATATGTCTCCTGTGCTCTAATGCACTTCCATCTCTGATTTCCCAGATTTTTAATAACTAATAAAACTGACAAAAGGTAATTGGACAGCATACTGTGCATTTTTCTTCCAAGAGAAAGCTAGATTTACCTCCTGATGTCATGTAAGCAAAGCGAGGCGCCATGCTAAACACAATCTGTGTAGTTTAAGCTATCTGAGACTTAAAAAGAATGCAGCAAAACTGCCAAAAACCAAAGAGTGTGAAGGTTAGACAATATAAGAAATGAAGACTTAGAGCCCTCAGAAAGCCCTCAAGTCTAAGCAGCACAAAAAAAAATCAAGGCTGTAGCACTACTTTCAAGTCGTACAGTCCTCTCCTTAAAAATGGTTCACTTCAGTTAATAAAATGACATTAGTGCAATCTGTTCAGAACATACTTCATATATTTCAGCTTTTTTTATTCTCAATAAAATGCACCAGTTTTATGAACATCACATGCTCCACTCACTCATTCTCCAATTAAGGGCCTCAAAGCACATCTCTCAGATCAAACAGTTATCAGATTTAAAGGTTCTTTTTTTGTTTTTGTTTTTTTTATTAGACACAAGAATTGAAATATTGAACCAATGAAAGATGACGTAGATAAGGACACTGCTATTTCTAGTAAATATGCAAATATAATGTTATCATATCCAGGAAACTAAAACATGATTGGTTCCCTCACTTCTGATAATAAACATAAACATAAACAAGAAATCTTTCAACTCTGCTGGTATCGACACATCATTTATTCAGTCACTGATTATGGACATACTAACAAATAGAGAGGCAGCATGAGATGATATTGCTTTACCACGCATAAAAGGACACAGATAGGTAACAGAGGACAGCATGTGAATGTTGTGATTGTTAAATTGCTCTATACTACTTACTACGTACTTTTACTTAACTCAAGGATTAGAATATTTCCTCCATGTCCAAGTATTGCTACTCAGAAAAAGTTCTCCCTGCACAGGTTTTTGGCAACCTACCAGCAGTTAACATGGTCACTTGAAAGAAACAGTACTGACTTTAGACTTGCTACAGTCAGGTACATCCTTGCAGTCATACCACAAATACCTTTTATGCATAGATGGTGGCTACACAGCTGCACTCACTAACTCCTCTTAACAGATCAGGTGGTTCAACACCTTTTTCTTCCTGCATGCTGACATGGGTGGAAAAGTAGAATGGTGTGTGTGTGTGAATGTTACAAGGCTGCAAATGGTCCGATCGTGTTGAGGAACATAATACCCTGATATCTGGAGGTGAGATGAGTGATGCTCAACTACAGACATTTTCTAAACTCCGGGCTTTTACATTTTCTACTCCTTTCTTACTCCTAAAGAATGTCACTACATGGGTCTGATGGATTATTCCTAGTATAAAATAGTTGTTGTTTTTAACTTGTGATTGTTATAACTGTTGCATTTGTTAATGAGTCCATTTCGTGTCTCTTCTGTAGTTCTGTAGTAATGTTACTCATTTCTGTTAAACTGTCGTGTTCTGATTTGAAGAAAGCAAGGAACCATAAATCCTAAAGAGGTGCAAAGGAGATGTGTAAATTGTCAAGCTGCTGGCTCGCATTGTTATCCTCCTTCCTCTATATCATCAGCAGCATTTGGCATTTTATACTTAGCTTGGAATAGAATTAATGTTTTTCACTTCTATATTCTTGGGTTGAACTAGAGGTCTTAAACTTGATGAACTTCCAGAGTCAGCAACACATAGCATCTCTCCAAACCACACTGACCTCTGTCTGACTCTACATTTTTGATGATACAAGCAAATGATTGTGTTGTGTGATTAAAGATAATTAGCAAAAGAGTATAAAACCTTACAAAACCCAGTGGCTAAATGTAACCAAGTACATTTACTCAAGTAGAGTCCTTAAGTACAATTTTGAATGATAGAGTATGGTCTAGACCTGCTCTATGTGTAAAGTGCCTTGAGATGACTTTCTTTTTATGCTACTTTGTACTTTTACTCCACTACATTTATTTCATGGCCACACTTACTAGCTTTCCCCCCAACACATTTCTTGTATGTGCATTGTTATAGATTAGACAACCTGACAGTATTTTTTTAAATTGCGGTCTACCTTGACCTCATTAAAATGTTGTATGTACTGTACATGTTAATGAATCAGTGTTAAAACTCCAATAATGTATACATATATAGAATATGTATAGGGCCATTTTTCATTGTGAGTACTTTAAGAACATTTTGCAGCCAATATATCTACTTGAGTACGATTCTGAATGTAGGACTTGTATGTTTTCATTGTGGCATTGTTACTTTCATTTAAGTAAAAGACCTCAGTACAGCGGTTAAACCTGTACAATCGTATTTTTTCATTGACATTTTTCCTGACATTTAGACCTGTTACGGTAGTTAAAGCATATTAACACTATTCCCATTTTATTCAAGTGTGACAGTGAGCCAGCATGCACAATACCAGCACCCTGAAACTGAAGCAGCTAATTGGCATTCAGCCATCATTAATTTTATTATTTACAGCTGTGCTTTTCCTACAGTAACACGTCAAAATGTTCTCAGTGAAAAAAGGCGTTTTAAATCTAATCATAAAAATAAATAAAAAAACATGATAACGATAAGTAATTGTAAATTATATTCTTCAAGGTGGCAAATAATGTACAATGAAAAAAGGAAATTTATGATTTCATTGTTCAGATTCAATGTTTAATAGTGAGACAAACCCTGAAAACATAAATCAAGAATGAATTACTGAATACAATCTACTGTATGTGGAGAAATAAACTGGTGTAGTTTGACTGCTTGCTGGGGACAAGCTGGTATGAAAAATGACTCACCAGTGCACCTGCAAAGCTGCGATCAGTCATAAAAGGAAATGACAGTATGTGTTGTGGCTTCTGTCTAAACACAAACAAATGTAACTAAAAAGGAGATATGGGTTCTCCAGGAAACTGGTTGGATAAGAGCGGCAAGGTAGGGATAATGTGTCCCGGTAAGAGAACACGGAGGCGGTCAGATAGATGTATCCTTCATTTATTTAGCTGTGGTCTGCAACAATAATACAAACAAATAAACAATCATTTTACTATCATATAAACAGTAAACTAGCTTAACACTGTACTAGCTTAATATTAGTTGTACAAACAATAATGTACTAATCATTAAACATCACCTAATAATCACACTCACCACTTCTCATTTACACACAGCAGGAAAACAGGAAAATGATGTGAAGGAAAAACAGTCTGCTCTTGACCGCATGGAAGAAAGGAAAACACTAACGGAGCAGAAGCATGCACACAGGTGGTGCATTCAGGAACGTCAGTAAAACTGAGACACATTCGATAACGTGGGACAAATAAGTTCTCCATACAAACACGCTATAAACAACTAAATCTCTCTTGAACAATGTGGGCTTTCGAACACAGCCGCCCCCGACTGTCAACATTGACAGTTGAATCCAAGGTAGAAAGGTCACTCAGGTAAGTAAGTCCTCGGTTTCCTCATCTTCAAGCTTGGGAAGTTGGACCAAGCGAGCTACTGGTCGAATGTATGTCCGATCCTTGACCTTCACAGCAGCAGTCCGAATACGCCCATCAGCTCCAGGATAAGTATCCGTCACCTTACCGACGGGCCATGAAGCTCGTGGGAGTTGGGGATCCACGATGAGCACCACTTGGTTTGACATGAGGCATTTCCCATCCTTCTGCCACTTCTGTCGCTTCTGTAAAGTAGGCAAGTAGTGACTAATGAACTTGGACCAGAAGTGGTCAACAAGGACTTGACTATGTCTCCATCTGCGATTTCCAAGGGTATTGCTTAGGTCATAAACTGCTTGAGGGAGTGAGGCATCATAGCGTCCCATCAGTAGAATGCTAGGTGTGATGGGATCCGGATCTGCTATGTCTGATGAAACATAACCAAGAGGCTTAGCATTCAAGATGCCTTCCACTTCTACTAGCACTGTCTGGAGCACCGTTTCAGATACAGTCTGGTCTTTAAGTACAACCTTGAGGGCAGTCTTTACAGACCTTACCTCTCTCTCCCATGTTCCACCGAAGTGGGGGGCACTGGGAGGATTGAAGCAGAAGGTGATCTGCTGTTCTGCCAGCTGTTCCTTTAGAGAAGGGGTCATCGCTTCAAAGGCTTCACGTAGCTCTCTAGCTCCACCGACAAAGTTTGTCCCATTGTCGGACAGGAGCTCAAAGGGTTTGCCTCTTCTGGCTATGAAACGACGCAATGACATCAAGAAAGCGTCAACATTGAGGCTGTCAAGGAGGTCCAAATGCACGCACCTGGTTGTCATGCACTTGAAGACTATGCCCCAGCGTTTCTCGGTTCGTCGTCCAATCTTCACCGTGAATGGTCCGAAGCAATCGACACCAGTCGAATAAAAGGGTGGCTTATACAACCGTAGACGAGCTGGTGGCAAATCCGCCATCTTAGGGACTGAAGGATTGGCTCGCCATGACTGACAATGCATACAGTTGTTTTGGTACCTCTTGACCGCTTCCCTACCACGCAGAATCCAAAATCGGCGACGCAGTTCAGCCAGGACTCTCTCTGGTCCAGGGTGCAGGAGCGTTTCGTCGAAGTCCTGGATGATGAGCTTAGTCAGAGGATGCTTTGGGTCTAGTAAGACCGGGTGGATTGCGTCTGTCTCTAGCTGTTCAGCTCTTCGGAGTCTCCCACCGACTCTAAGGAGTCCTGTCTCCTTATCATACTCAGGAGATAGTGAGCCCAGCCGGCTATGGGAAGGTAGGGGTCGGTCTGACATGAGAGCCTTAACCTCCTCGGGGAATGACATAGACTGGGCTTGCTTTAGATGGAGATTCTCTGCTTTGATGTAATCAGCTGCCTCAATAGATGAACTGGTGCCTGGATCAGCCGCCCCGTGTAGGGATCGCACTGTTGCTTGCATGAGGTCCTTCCATGTAGAGAACAAGCTGACATCAGGAAGCTGAAGAGAGGGGTCAACAGTCACATGTGCGCAGAAAGAGGACTTCTTAAGTTCACTATCCTCTGGCCCTGGATAGACAGATGGACTGATAGGCCAATGATCCTCAGAACAATGAAGGAAGTCAGGGCCTTGGTGCCAACGGTGTGGTCGGGAGAGTTCCTTTAAGGTCTTGCCACGCGTGATGTCGTCAGCGGGGTTATTGGCACTATCCACGTACCTCCAGTTGCTCACATCTGTAAGGTTCTGGATCTCGGCCACACGAGTGCCCACAAAAACCTTGTAACTACAAGATTCTGACTGGATCCAGTGGAGGACTGTTGTGGAGTCCGACCAGAGTGTGACCTTCCTGATAGGTAAGGTGAGCTCAGTTTGGATGACACGAGCTAGTTGAGCACCAGTGAGCGCAGCACTCAACTCCAACCGAGGGATGGATAGTTGCTTCTTTGGTGCCACACGGGATCTGGCTAGGATGAAAGCAACATGAATTTCCCCTTGATCATCCTCCGTTCGCAAATAGGCAACAGACCCGTATGCTCTCTCAGAAGCGTCGCAGAAAATATGGAGATCTCGGATAGACGTAGGAGAGTCTGCGGAGGCTGGTGCATAGCATCTTGGGATTTCCATCTGAGCCAGGTCGGGAATTTCCTGTTCCCATGTTAACCATCTGTCTCGCAGGCTCTGTGGTTGAATTGGGTCATCCCAACCGATTCTTTCCTTCCAAAGGTCCTGGACGAGAATCTTGGCTCTTGTTGTAAATGGAACAATGTACCCTAACGGGTCGTACTGACATGCAAGGACTTTGTAAACGGTCCTTAACGTGGGTTCTGTTCTCTCTGCTGGTCTGTGTTTGTACTTCAGTGAGTCGCGGAGGCAGTCCCATCGCAATCCAAGAGTTGGCTCCTGTAGGTCTGTACTGGATTGGGAGAGCCATAGCTCACTGCTCTCAGACCGTACATCAGGTGGAAGATGCTCAATGACAGCTGGAACGTTGCTAGCCCACTGGCGTATCTCAAAACCGCCGGAGTGGAGCAGCTGGCACAGCCTGTCTACCAGGTCCTTAGCTTCCTCTTTTGAATGTGTACTGTGGAGACAGTTATCCACGTAGAATGACTGCTCAACACAGTCCGCGAGGTCGCTGTTGGTTTCCTGAACGTGCCGCTGCAGGGCGTAGATGGCACAACAAGGACTGCAAGTAGTGCCAAACGGTAGGACTTGCCATTCATAGATCTTTGGCTCCTCCGTCCTCTGCATCCCCCGCCAGATGAAACGCAGGACTGGTTTGTCAGTTGGCAATAAGCGTATCTGGTGGAACATACCTTTTATGTCTCCACTCACTGCCACTGGATACTGCCGGAACCGAATGAGGACTCCGAGCAACGATGGGCCTAAAGTAGGTCCGGGCAGGAGAAGGTTGTTGAGGGACTTCCCGTCGTACTGGAAAGAACAGTTAAAGACTATTCTGTTCTTGTTGTTATGCCGCACCATATGGTGAGGGATGAACCAAGACTCGGGGGTTGACCTAGCTGCCTCTGGTGGCACAACTGCTACATAGCCCATCTTTTCGAGCTTCTGGATCTCCTGGCAGTATACCTTGGCTCGTTCTGGTTCTTTGGCAAGTCTCCGCTCTGTACTTCGGAGGCTAGGTAACACTGCTTCCATAGGAGCCTGAAGGTTTGGAGAGTTGGCTCGACGAAGCAATGGTGTGGCATATCTCTGTATCCCACCAACAGTGACCCTCACGGTGGACGTCTGAAGAAGGTTCAGGGCTTGCTGGTCTTGCTTTGACCGGGTTGCTTGCTTCTCACTCATAAAGGGGAGAGTGTCAATCTGCCATAGCCGCTCTACGTTCTGTAGGAGCTCACAGGTAGGCATGACCGTTGCGGTGAACAAGCATTGCTGTTCGGATGAAGCTATGTGGTCCGTGCTGGTGGGACCTTGGAGCGACCAACCAAGTTTGGTGTGGACTGCAATGGGTCCTCCTGGTGGGCCCAAATGCACCGGCTCTATAGGTGCAAGAAGATGAGGCATGTCAGATCCGATGAGCAACAGAGGTTGGACATGGTCGACAGGAGGCAGAGGTAAGTTGCGGAGGTGTTTATACCTCCGTTGGAGGATTGACACTGGATAAGAGTGTTCTGACAAGCCTAGATTGTCAGATGTGAATGCTTGACGTACGTGATGCTTCTCAGCAGGTTCGATCGGGGAAGATACATGAAAAGTCACTGAAGCACCGTGCAGCTGCACTACGTCCTGGTGAACAGTCCTGATGGTAAGCGTTTCAGGATGTAATGTGAGGTTCAGATGTTGGACAGCTGATGGCAGGATGATGCTTCGCTCAGAACCATCGTCCAGGACTGCGTAAGTCTCTAAGACTCGGTTCCCATTGTGAAGTAGGACTTTCACGATTTTCAGCATCACCTTGGGGGATCTGTTTGGTCTATCTAAGTACACCTTTGTCGTGGGGGCAGTCACCATCAGCACACTCTTCTGTGTTTGCTGGACTGCATCATGTAGTATAGTCAGATGCTGCTCCTTGCAGACATTGCAAGGTCGCTTGAGGGTACAAACGTCAGGCTTGTGAGATCGTCCACACCTCCAGCACCGTTGCCCGTCTGTTAACCAATCCACCATCTGTGCTGTGGTCAACGTCTTGAACTTGAGGCAACCGTTTAAGAAATGCTCTTTGTTGTTGCAGTGTGGGCAGTATGGTTGAGGTTTAGATGAAGGCCTAGGCTGGGCAGGCCGTCCTTTGGAGCCTCGCTGATCACTAGCAGCCAGGAAGAATGCTGTGGGTTTCTCCTTTGGTATACTGAGAGGACGTTGATCCCTTTTGGTTGGCTTGGGAGCCTCATAGTGGTAGAGTGAAGCTGCTCTACCTGCGATGCGCTTGGCCTGAGATTTCATCTGTAGCCAGGAGCTCAGATCTGGTAAAGTATAGGTTTGGTCAGTTCCTGTCCGAAGAATGCCTTGGTTCAGACAATATTCTACGAACCCATCGCGATAACTTGGCGGCATCTTGCTCAGCAGTCGGTCAACGTGGGATCCACATCTTAGCTCGTAGCCGTTCTGTCCCTCCAGAGTCCTAAGCATGCCTACTAGTGACTGGATCGACAAGGCGAATTCATCAAAGGCTTCAGAGTCTCCAAACCTGATGGCTGGGGCGTTCAGGATTGCGCCTAATTCACTTTGGACGAACTGGCGGGGTTGACCATACTTGTCCTGTAGAGCTTGCATAGCCATGGTGTACGGCTTAAGGTCGTGCATGTATGCTTTAGCGAGTTGGAGTGCACTATGAAGTTTCAAGTGTCCAAGGAGCACCTGATACTTGTACTGCTCATTGAGGTGCTGATGGCTGTTTAACAAGTTGTCAAGGGCCATCTTCAGTAAGGCAAAGTCACTTTCTTTACCACTCTCGAATATGGGGATCATCGGTTTCGGGATGCCATAGGACGAAGCGAGGATTGGAGAAACATCGGGCACTTGTGGACTGGGTTGAGTCAAAGCTGGAGTGGCGTATGACAGTGTTTGTACAGGGTGAATGAAGGCATTCGGCTGATGGTAGTTTGCTGCCACCGAGCTAAGAGGTAGGGTCGCAGGAGGATGAGCTAGTTGTAGCAAGGGAGATGAAGCCAGCATTATTGGAGGTGGAGCTACACGTTGAGTAGCAGGAGGGAGAGCCGTGTCTCGAACGGGAGGCGGAGCCAAGCGTTGCGCTGGGAGTAGAGGCGGAGCTACGTGTTGCACTAGGGGGGGAGCCACCTGAAGTGGAGGCAGAGCCCAGGGACCCTGTGGAGGCGGAGTCACGTGTGGCACTGGAGGCGGGGCCACCTGGAGCGGAGGCGGAGCTACAGCACCCTCTGGCGGCGAAGTCACGTGTGGCGGAGGCAGAGCCACGGGTAGCGCCGTAGGCGGAGCCACTTGAACCTCTGGAGGCAGAGCGGCCGACACCAGTGAATGAGTTGAATGGGCAGGAGAGGCTCTTGCACCATCTGGTTCTTGTGCTTTCTCTTTAAGAAGAGATGTAACCATCTTAGCTATTTCCAGATCGTTAGCTCTCTTCTTTATTTGTCGCCGTTGTTCAAGTTGCTTTGTTAATGATTCTCGGGTGCTAAGAACTTCCTCCTGTAGCTTTTGGGCCTCTCTGGCTTGAGCTTGAAGTCGCTGATACTCTACTTGGACGAGTTGGTCCTCTTCCACCTGCTGCTGCAACTCCTCAAGCTCTATCTGCTTTACTCGCTCTTCAAGCTGGGCTGCCTCAAGGTCTGAGAGAGATGGGAATGTCCTTTGGGATGCACGTGAGTACCTTGTGAGTCTGGAATTGGAGGTCCGGGAAGAACGTGTTCGCTCACTGTGTGAATGTCTGGTGGAGGGAGCTGGCTGTGTGGCTTGGTTTTGTCCCTCTGGAGGGAGAGTTGCAGCCACGTAGTCGCTCAGGTATGATGGAGGGTGTCGTTCCCTCTGTGAAACACGTTGGGGTGCAGGTTCAGTCTGCGCATCCACGTTTGTTGGTTCCATACCTTGATTGATGCTCTTATCCGGCTCGAAGGACCATAAAAAGGAGATATGGGTTCTCCAGGAAACTGGTTGGATAAGAGCGGCAAGGTAGGGATAATGTGTCCCGGTAAGAGAACACGGAGGCGGTCAGATAGATGTATCCTTCATTTATTTAGCTGTGGTCTGCAACAATAATACAAACAAATAAACAATCATTTTACTATCATATAAACAGTAAACTAGCTTAACACTGTACTAGCTTAATATTAGTTGTACAAACAATAATGTACTAATCATTAAACATCACCTAATAATCACACTCACCACTTCTCATTTACACACAGCAGGAAAACAGGAAAATGATGTGAAGGAAAAACAGTCTGCTCTTGACCGCATGGAAGAAAGGAAAACACTAACGGAGCAGAAGCATGCACACAGGTGGTGCATTCAGGAACGTCAGTAAAACTGAGACACATTCGATAACGTGGGACAAATAAGTTCTCCATACAAACACGCTATAAACAACTAAATCTCTCTTGAACAATGTGGGCTTTCGAACAGTAACAAACCACAGCCGACCCCTACATTTACAGTAGTCATTTCAGGCACCACTCCCAGACTTCCCTAATCCCTGGATTACAAGAAACCTTGCTTCCCTCTGTTAACTCTGTGTCTCAGTGACAGACCAAACAACACATTGCATCTGATGTGCTGGGCGCTCAGGCATACAAAAAGTCAATATCAGTGTCAAAACAAGTGGGGCACAAGTCATCAAGTATCTGTAAAACAATATTGTTTGTCACATTTCAAATACTCCCACCACTCTGAACCATGATGTAGAAAATTTGATGTATGGAGGGAAATTTTACAGGTGATAAACACAATAATTTCCTTCACTCCTCTGACACTGCTGGTTGGCTGAATTCCCATGCTGGGTGCGGCGCTCTCTCTCAGGTGATGAGATACTCGAGTTCCCTGTTCAGTTCACAATGCCACTGACCCGTGCCTCCTCCCACAATGCATCCCTTTGTACGGTTCTACATGATTGCCTGTCAACCAGCCCTGTGCCAATCAGGCCCTGTAGTATATGTCTCCAGTAAACCACTCCCAGCTCTAACATCCACTTCGCTATTGTTTGCACATGAAGCCTAAACTGAGGTTATAATACCAACAGATACTCCCAAATGAATAGAGGGTGATAAGCATTAGTGTGTATGATTTCCACTTTGTTAGATCTAGATGTTTTTTGTTGTTTGACATGCGTCCTCACATGTAATTACTTGTGAATGACTGGCAGATGTGTCCACTGACGGTTACCTCTGAATAACTCGCTTACAAAGCTGTTATCAATCATGAGCCAATACATGCCGTCACGGTGGAGACAAAATGTCTCAGTCTCAGGTAAAATAACACTGTTGCACTCTTTTGTCAATTACTAAAATAAGATCCCTGCCAAGATAAACTCAACAAGGATTCCTCAGTGACAGATTGCATGCTGACAGCTTCTTTGTCACTGGAATGATCACCATTTGCACCCCCAATGTAGTATTCGCTAACCTGTAAATGGTACATATATTGTTTTATAACCTGCCATTTTTCAATTTATACCTTTATATTTTAAGCACTTTTGCTGATGTTGTCATCTAAAGAGACCTGACAGTGTCTTATCAAAAAATTACTGGACAGAATCAAACTGAGCACCTTCTGTTTGACTTGTTTCTTTACCTCCTGATCAACCTGCAGCCACACATGTGCCCTTCAAGGTGTTACACAAACATTTTTGCAACATATGCTCTTGCCTCTTTCCACAGCTGGGAATACAGAAGCTGATCTCAGATAGCAACGAAGCTTGTGACACCTCACTGACAAATGATTTCTATCTACCTCAACTGAGCCTCTCCCAGTTGGCAGGAGCTGTGTGACTTTGGTCAGATCACATTTATATGATAAGACGATCGCCAAATACCAACCTTGCATGGATAATCACCAAACAAGTTCCTGCATGATTTTTTCTTTTTGTTTTTCTTTATTTCGCACAGCAATCATTTATTAGGCATTGCTCATCTAAGCAGTTTGTTTATTTTATAACAAAATAAAATTTATTGCAGATTTCTGGTTTAGGTGTCAAGTAGGGAAAAACTTCACATGCACTTGAAGTATGCACTTAGAGTAATGGTTCATTTGTTACTCTGCTGTGCCATCTTGTGGAGGTCAATTGAAAAGAAAACCATAATTCAGTTCATGTAGATTTTCTTTGTATTGCGAATGAAATGCTTAGGTGATAAAGGCCACAATCAAAGCATCTTTTAAACTCACTCACAATGTTGCTATATTTGATGAGTGATACATTGAAATAGGATAAATAAATGTAATGAACATGCATCTTAAAGACTTTTTGCATTACATCTTAATATAGAAGATGTCCCCATGTCTTCTCCTGGAGTGTATGCAACAATTAAAATAGTTTCTGTGTTAATAGAACATAAAAAACATCAACATTCAAGGAGGAAATTTCTGCTTCTGTTGTAGTCCTGAAATTCAGGCAGCAGAGGGCAGCAGATCGACACTCTTCAAGGCCACAGAGGGAGAATTTGTTTTCAGCTTTTCAGAAACTTGCTGAAATTGAATTGATTGACTCTGAAAACACAAACATTCAGGAACATGATAATAATGCACATAATAATGTATTACATTTTGACAGGTTTATCTAATGGTAACATACTGGTGGGAGCAGCTCAACAGATACACATATGACAGATTTAGTTTGGAGAATTAGAGAAAATGCAGTAGGTTTATGACTTTGTAACTCCCATGCCACGACTCCAAACATAAAAAAAAAAAACCACCAAAGATGTAGGCTGGATGATCCTTTATGTGTTGATACACTGTGGGGTGTAACCCATGAATTAAAAGATCATCAAAACAAAGGGGCCTTCTTTTAACTAAAGCACAAGTAGGAAGAATGTTTGTGTCCTTTACATGGATTCAACCATGAAAACACCTCAATGCTTGAAAAATGTTTTGCGTTATGTCCCGTGGTGACTCCATAGTTATAATGCTCCTTGACTTGGTGAGAAGGTTGGTAAACAACATCCAGTGTTGGACCTAGTGACCCCATGGTTTCTTCATTCCAACACGTCCCGTTCCAGATAACTTTGAAGTCAAAAACAAAAAGAGGAAAATGTATCCCTGGGGTCTATGGAATTCATGCGAGGAACCACAAAAACAACACTTCATCAGGGGCACCATTCAGAACAGTGATCTGCAATATATGGGGGAATTCAAATGAGAAGCATTGTGTGCGGAAAAAGCCAAAGAGATTTGTCTCATCCCTGGCCCCTTTTCTTCTTTCTACCGTCCTCTCATGAGTGACTTTGATGTGGACAAGATGATTGAAAAACAAAGCGGTGTGGCTCGATTTAATTCTAGCAGAGAATAGGTTAGTGGGATGAGTGGGTGGGAAGGGGAAGCCAAAAGGGGGAGAATGCAGTTTCATAAGAGAGACACAAGAAAATCACATTTCAGCTAGTGTATCAATCTGCCAAGGAAAGGAGGGGAGGGTAGAGGAAAGAGGGAGGGTGAGGAGGAGATACAGAGCAGGGTAAGTGAGCGGGGTGTGAGAAAAGGAGCTCCAGTTGATCGCTCTTTAGAAAAGGCCCCCCACTCTCCTGCTGGGTCTTGCTCAGCTCTTGTCCTCCTGGTACAATGCTGGTGGAACGGCTGCCCCCCACCTCTACCCCAGAGCACCCCCACCCATGTGTGCCCCCCAACTGCCCTCAATGTGCTGGAGCTACGCTGACAGCCTGGACCCCAGACCCCAGCATATGGAGGCCAGACCAATGGGCCTGCACTCCAATGTGCTCCACAGCTGGGGATCTGATGGACTGGGCAGTTTCATGCAACCATATGTTTGTTTCTAACTATCTTCACCTATGAAGGTAAACTTCCTGATTGGTGTAAACAAACAGAAAAATGGAAAAATCATGTCAGTTCATTTCCGCCATATTATGAAAAGGAAAAAAACATATTTTCTCACTTGCTTCTGTTGATATCTGGCCAGATTTTTAGTTTTGCTTGAACATGTTTTGAAATATCTGTCTCTGAAATTTCTCCTGCATGTCCAATAAAATGAAGGAGAATGGAATTTTATTGAAAACACATTTAAAAATGTTAAAAAGCACAGTATCAACAGTTAGTGACCATTTCTTTGAAAGCTCAACTTCATAACATTGGAGTGGAAGCAGATTATCTCAGAGATGGATTAAAACTGAGCAAATAAAATCCACTACAGATATGTTAGAGAATATTTTCTCCATCACAAAAAATGGTACCAGAAGTGGTCAAATCTACAGAAATGTATTTTTAAATTTTAGTCCCAAAATCCAGAGATTGGAAGCCCCATCATATCGAAGCAACATCTATGGTTCAACCCCAGCTGCCAAGTCTATACCAATGTGTCCCATTATTATTCTTTAAAACAGACACCATGACTCAAACTAGAAACCAAGTGCACATGTAATTTGCACCAAGATCTTTAATTTTTGACCCATCCTCAACCCTTCAATTCTGACATGAACTAATGTTGACTCACGGCAGGAATATGTGGCTATTCTGATGCTAATGGCAGCTTTAACCACCTACTTAACCACATAGCCCTCGCGCTCTATACAGCTCCACTCAACCTGATCCCAGTGTGTGTGTGTGTGTGTGTGTGTGTGTGTGTGTGTGTGTGTGTGTGTGTGTGTGAGAGTGAGAGTGAGAGAGAGTGAGAGAGAGTGAGAGAGAGTGAGAGAGTGAGAGAGAGAGAGAGAGAGAGAGAGAGAGTGAGAGAGAGAGAGAGAGTGAGAGAGTGAGAGAGAGAGAGAGAGTGAGAGAGAGAGAGAGAGAGAGAGAGAGATGGTCTAAGAGTGGGAAAAGTGACAACATGAGTATGTCAGACGGAAGCAATTGTTCTTAACTTTTACTGGGTCACAATTAAGAATAATACACCAGTACAGCAGTGTGGTGTTTTATACAAATAGGAGAGCGAAAGATCACTTCAGGTCAACAATGCACAACAGCCACTTTTGTTCATCGTTCTACATCTTAAGGCTTTGTTTTTGTCGCACACAGGATTTTGGGTAGGTTCAAGGTGATTAATGATTGGGGGCGATTGTAGTCATTACCTGTCTGGGTGGCTTTAGCTGTCTGGCTTGTGTTGGTGGAGACAAGGGTCACCAGTTAGCGTTATGACCTTTTAATACCAGGAGGATGCTTGCTGCTTGGTCTGGCATGGCACAATACAGTGCTGGAGCAAGGACAGGTGGTCATTAAAACTGCTGTAATCCCCTTCATGAATAGCTCATGGGCAGGAAGACAGAGGGAGAAAGGGAAGGAGAGAAAGATAGGGAGAGAAAGACAAAGAGAAAGAGACAGACAGAGCAACAGGGAGAGAGAGAGGTAAGGGTGGGGAACGTTTGATGCTTGGACCATAGGGCTCTTTAGCACAGTCTGCGGGCCATGCTTCAGAGCGGATGTGTTAACAGTTTCAGGCTCAATGGAGGGAGAAATCCCCACAAAGGGAGGTGTACAAATATTGTGGGAAATCCGTCCGCTCTTTAATATTTCATGAAGGCCCACAATCTATTCATGGGACTCCATTCCTTTGGAGGGGCCCACATTCAGGCTCACTCTGCAGGCTCAATGGGCAGCCCTTAATTGAGTGCCCGCTCATTCTTCGTCTCCCTGGCAGATTGTTCCCCATGAAAGCCCCTGCCTCTTCATCCTCCTCTTCTTCTCCCTGAGAGTGGCCAAAGAAAAGGGGGCATGCCTTGCTGGTGGTGCATGTGGGAGGGTGAAATAAGTAAAGGGGGGTAGTTGTGGATCAAATATGATAATAGGGCAAGAAGGGATGGCAGTGCGCAGAGAGGTGGGGGTAGGGGGCTAATCCTTGGGGTGGGTGAGGGAGAGAGGGCAAGAGGAGGAGGGTTGCATTCCTCTAGATGCCAAGAGTGTGTGGTAGGGCATCTGTGGGTGTATGTCTATGGGGAAATGTGTGTGTATTTTTTTTGTGGGGAGAGTCTGAATAATTCTGCTTGGCACGGAATGGGAGAGTTTGTGTGAATTGTCTTGTCATTTGACCTCTATTAGATTAAAAGAGTGGGAAAGATTGTGAGCTAGAGAGAAGCAAATGGCATGCCACGTGCAACTTAGATGAACCATGACGAAGTTTAAGAGATGGCAACCAGCCAGGAACAAAGATCCATAAATTTTCATCTTATGTTTTTCTTTGTTCACACATGTTTTGGGTTCTGCCATTGGTGTGAGGCAACATCTCTTTGTGTTTAAAGGGGCACTCCACTGATTTAACACACAAAGTTCCATTTACTTGTCAACAGGGGTACTCTAAACTCCCACTAATCCTGATGATGTTATCATGGCCACTTTTTTATGTTATTAGGTTTATCTCAGCTTGGGCTTGAGTTGTATTATGACAAGTAGGATCCAGTGCATTTGGAAATCGACCACTGGTACAAAAAGTCAGGATATATCAGTTTCTGCTACTTCAATTTTGACCAAAAGTGTAATACTAAATCACTGGAGTATGCCCTCAGTGTATTGTTGTAATTGATTTAGTTATATAAAATGTGAGAACAAAATATGTATGTGCTCATGGTATGTATTCTAGTTTATCTGGCAAATATCTTGACCCCCAAGTAGATGCACTTTCAGCACCTCACGTTCTTAATTTTAACAGCTCATCACCCTAATCCATCCAAACATCTTATCAAGGCACTACTTTAGAGAGGATAGCAAAAAAGCTTTCTCATCAAATCATACATTAAAAGTATCATGTGAATATTACTACATTATAATAGCTGGCAGATCAGAGTCTCCAATCTCACCACTGGACATTATTCATTGTGTGTCGATGAAGATTTTACAGATTAATCTCAAGACTCCATCATAAATGTACACCTCATGCCTGCACTGAGTGCTTCATCCGGCCTAACGTTGCCTCAGTGACCTGGCTCATGGTGGAAGGCCAGCTGGGAGTATGACTTGGGGTTTGGGCATAAGCAGGACTCCTGTAGGTCTCCAGCTACAGCCTGGGCTCCTGATCCCTGATTAAAGGTCATCCTGTGCCTTCTAAGGGCCTGTAAGACCCTGGGAGCCTGGCTCACTCCAAGTGACTCCCCTTCACTGCTCCAATGTGTGTCCAACAGGCTTATGCTGGCTCATGAGGGACGGAGAGGACCTGCAGAGAGGAGTCCCAGAGAGAGGAAAATCCTCTACATCCACAACGCTGACTCACATTCACTCACACAAAACACACAAGCAAGAATATACACACACACAAACACTGGATGCATAATTTATCCCTGCGGTACCACGCCTGGTATCCAGCCCAAGCACCCCCTGGGTGGAGTGTGGCAAAGGCATGTTAAATGGATTCTGCAGAGGAAGAGATTTAAAGCTTTCATAGCGCTCAGTGTGTTCCAGGCAACCGCATCTCAGGGCTTTGATGGATTGTTCTCAGGTTCATTTCTGGATTTTCGGAGAGACTTTGTAGTGGCCTCACTTTGAGGTTTACTGGGATTTCTCTGAAAACAGGTTTCAATTTAGTTTTAAAAGTGAATATCCTGTATTTATTATTAAACCCCATCTCTTGCCAAAGGTGTATGAAGAAGACCAGTGCCAGAACCCCCCCCCATCTACTTCTCATCAAAATAATGGCAAATTTAATGCAAGGTAGCCAATCTTGCCTATTATCGTATGTAGACATAATTAATTTAATCATGATTGTGAGAAGGTCAGCTGTAAGCTGTGCAAAAGTGTGTAAAAGAAAGGGTTGAATCTTGAAATATGATTGTACTTTGCTTGTTAACCTAACAAGTGGGGATGATTGAATTCACTGAGTTAATCCCTGGTGACCCATGGGCTCAGGAGGAAGTGGTTCAGGAACAGTCTAATCCAGCCAATATCTCCGGATATGGGACACTCTCACCATGCTGCTCCACTGGGCCTTTGTATCAGCAGGTATTAACACTACAAGTGCCGCCTGAGACTGAGATGGGCACATGATTAGGAGAACTACCGACCAGCTTGGCTGAGAGATCTTGGGTGTGCGCGCGCGTGTGTGTGTGTGTGTGTGTGTGTGTGTGTGTGTGTGTGTGTGTGTGTGTGTGTGTGTGTGTGTGTGTGTGTGTGTGTGTGTGTGTGTGTACATTCATCAACATTTTTCACAAATTCTATTTTCCAAAACTGCATGCATTAGAACACAGGAAAGCAATATTATTTACTACTTATTTCTCTACATATGCTAATTTAATAACATTGTTTCCTCAGAATTTGTTCTTTGAGAAGGTTGTGATGGGTAATTTTATTAATTTAACCCTTGAAAGATGCCATGAATGCTCAGCCTTTTCCTTAATTGGTCCAGTGTGCATCCAAGAGTTGTGTTAAAAAGCTTAACCCCCCTCAGCCCTGGCCTATAAATTAATTCTGCTAAGTGGCAGCACACAAGCGCCCATATTATTTATACTTTTACTATTGGCCAGGGTGTCACTTAGATAAACACAGCGGAGGTTCATCTCATCGGGTCCACAAAAAGCCAGAGTGTGCCGCTACCAAAGCCTCCACTGAACTTTGACCCTGATGGGTCACAGAGAGCATTTGTCCCTCAGTAATTGGACAGAAGGGCCCTTTCGCTCTTCATTTAACCTTTGGGGTCCAAATCTTTCTTCCCCAACTACCATAAAGCCCCTGGCCCTGACCCAGTGTTTTCAGGCCTATCTTCCCACCCCCATCACAGGCCTTTGAAAGCTGGAGAAAAGCTGGAGTGTGCTTGCGCTGTCAGAGACAATGGTAGAGTTAGTGACCCCTGACCCTGCAGGCTGATGCCTTTCTTCCTGGATCAGGCTCTGCCTTTCGCTACGGTAGGTTATTGCTCCACAGCTTGGCAACAGAAAGAGGGTAAACACTTGTTAAGATTCCTCTTCTTTCGGTTCACCCCCAACTTCTTTTCTCTCTCATTCGCTCAGCTTATATTTTTTTCTCTTTTGGGGGGTTTGTGGGTCTGTTTAAAGATGGACAGGAGTTAAGGCAGGTCTCTTGTTTGAAATTCAGGCGGCAGCTTCATAATCCATCATTCTGGCAGCTCTTTGTCACTGGTCCAAAGGGGACAGGAGTCACAGTTGCTCTGAGCATGGAGGAAAATACACTAGCTAAAGTAATGTAAATGGTTTGGACATGCATCTGCTTGTGTTAAGAAGCTTTGGGACGTTTCTTGAAAAAAGCAGGTTTTTGGAGAAAAGCTTTGGACAAAATTATCTATGTTGCAGACTTATATGCAAAAAAAATGTGCAAACAATGTATCAAGGCACACCTCCATGAAATGGTAAAGAAATTTCAAATGATGTGCAGGCTATTTTTAGTTAGTAAGAAACTTTAATGTCCACAATGTAGGAACTTTTCACCCAGGCTGCTTGAATAGCAGTGATTTCTTCTGTACCATTTAAAATACTTCCTTTTGTACTTGCTTTCCCTTTTGTAGATTTTTATTTGATGTATTGGTGAGCTTCCTTGAGTAACCTAAGCTTGTTATCCGCATGGGGCAAATTTTTGTTCTGGTACTTCTGACTCCCCGTTTTCCAGTCCTGTTAGAGCATTTGCTAAGTGATTTTTGTGACTCTAAATCCAACATAATTGGGATTTCACTCCTTCCAGAATTACTTCCTTTCCTTAATCTCTTGAGTGCTGCCCTGAATCCCTCTGTACCACCACACTGTTACCAGGGAGACCCTGTTACTCCTCCACAAGGCTGCAGTGGTCACTGAGACGGTGGACTTCATGTGTCCAGATGCTGAGCATGCGGCCACAGCGAGAGGATCATCCTGTGAGGCAGCCACAACCATATGGGCTGAAAAGGAGGACTCCTCTGGAGCTGCTGGCCTTCTCCTCTGGAACAGAAGCCCATTATCCCGGCCCTGCCCTCCATGCCACTTAATGGTGCAGAACAGCATTGTACAGTATTGTAAACTGCTCTCTGCTCCTTTTGCCCTGTCGGCCCCTCAATAGCAGGGCCCTCTCCCTCTTTCCCCCTCACTCCCTCTCACTCAGTGGGTGTTTTAGTGTCCTCTTCTTTCATCCCTTTCTTCAGCCGCCTCCTCCCTTTGCTACTTTTGCTCGGTTGCTCAATGTTCTCTTGAGTGATGGTCTAATTGTCAAGGAACAATTAAGCCATCTGATTTCTCCTCTCTTCTCTTGTCATGTCTGCTTTGTTTTAGAATGGGGCCGCTTGAGTACAGGAAAGGGCTGGAGGTCACTTCAATATCTGTCTGGGATTTAATGTAAAGCTCCCACCATGTGGTGGTCCTAAACAAGACAATACCTGCCAGATACAGGTCCTCACAAAATAAAAAATGTTTTCATGTCATGGGCAATCTGCTTTTGAATCAGCTGCACCTATGACAATCTTACATTATGTTGTTCTTATCTGTTATGAAGAGTGAGACCTTCCAAAACAACAGGAAAAGTGATTTATTGGCCCTTGTCTAATAATCGACCCACTTCAAGGCTTCCCCCTTGTAGGCCCAATAAATCTGTCTCTCTTTCTGTAGATACTAAGAAATATGTTCCTATTTAATAGACAGGTGACCCAAACAGCTGGGAGACAGCTTTGCCCAAGATGGGATGTCTGCACACTTTTACCCCTGTCGCTCCTATTGTTAGTGTAATGTCACATCTGTGACCCTGTCTGCTCCCTTCTACCATTTTGTCTTTCATCCTCTTCTTTGCTTATACCTTCCGCTCCATTTCATACTGTCTGGGTTCCTCCCTACGCGTGGAGGCAAGGCTCTGCATCGTAGAGCTGCAATAAGGCGACCAGACCCTCCTGTCTAATCCTGTTTTAATTTGACACTCCTCCACAGAATGCAGAGCTATAGTTCCCACATTAAATAATGGGATATAAACAGAATTGTCAGACATTTGGTTTGAGATCTACATGTGTGCAGTTGGGATGTTGTATTATGTTTTGATCCTTCAGTTTCAGTTACATGCACTCAATAAGATTGTGCAATCACAGTTTCTCTTGGCCTGCAGATTTCCAGTGTGGATTTGTTGGCCTCATGGTTTTTGGACTCTTTGGACATGTGTTCTCTTGGTTTCCAGTGTTATACTTCTGTTGTTCAGTCCCTTTGGTCATTTGGTTTTGCTTATTTATATTTGGGTTGTTGTTTAAAGGACTGCATTACATCGTTGGTTAGCTGATGTTTACTTTGGTTTATTTTCATGGGTTTTTCTTGGATGGTTTAATGGATTCTGGGTTGTGTAGGAGTGTATTTTCTTGGTTTTTAATTTCAATTTTCAATTTTTTCCCTTCTGTGTTTCTGCGCTCCCTCTTGCCCCTTTTCTCCTCCACACCTGCCCTGCATCATGTTCATTAACCCTGCCCTCAGTGTTTTTTCCCCAGCCTTTCACACCTGTCCTGTATGAATCTTGTCAGCCCTGCTCTGTCCCCAGTATCCTACCAGCCAATCAACTCCCAACCTGCCCTTGTCAAGTGACATGTTCCCCATTACTAAACTAATACATAGTTCTGTCTGGTTTGTGGTTGAGTTTTATTGGCTCCTCTGTTCTGTTCTCCTGATGCCGAGCCCAGCCCAGATTTTTGGGGGTTTTTGGTGATTGCCATTTGGGCCCACCTACTCCGCTATCCATGACAGCCTGGGCTGAAGAATCCCCAGTAAAACCTGTCAAAACTGGTACTTATTTCAGAACTGCTCTTTTGTGTAATATTTTCAGAGGAGTGAATCTCCTCCAAATGATAAGAAAAACATTCATAAATGAGGAGAGTTAGTTGTTACTCATCTGAATATACACGAAATATGCTAGCATTAGGAGATTTGAGTTTTGGGTCATGGTTGTTCCTAAGAATGATATTGGATCAGATTGAATTCTGTATTTTCTGTCCTGCTATCATTTCTTTAGGCTCTGGGCTTTGTGAATGTGGTATTTGAAATATGGTTAGGATTCTTTGGGATGAACAGGGTCTCTCTCCTTATTCATGGCATGCTGGATTAACAGTATCAAAATTCATAAAAACTCAGTTGATGGTTATGAAGATATCCAACAATTTGCAGTCTACATTGCTGAAAATGCTATAATTGCTATAGCATATAGCGCCAAATCACAACAGGGAACTTTTGACATAGAACAGGTCTAGATCATACTCTTTGATTTACAGAGATCCGCCATTCACCCATGAGCAAGCACATGGTGACAGCAGCAGTGAAAAGGTTGTTTAGAGAGATAGCCGAAGGGGGAGAGCGGAGAGAAACACAGAGAAACAATAACAATAATAACAAAAATAATAATAGAAATATGACTAATAATAATAGCAGACAAGAATGTCAAGCAGGGCCATGGCAGCAGGCTTTCTGCAACCATGACCCAAAGAAACCTGTGAGATGAGAAAGCACAAAAACTCCTGGGAGGAAGCCAAGTTAGTAACATGTATTAATGGTACATTACTGCATACAGATGAAGAGGGGGAGGAGGAGAGAGGAGGTAAGTGCATCATGGGGAGTCCTGCAGTGGTCTGGGCCTATAGCCATATAACTAGAGGTTGGTTCAAGGAAAGCCTGTCTCTGAACCAACTACAAGCTTTATCAAAACAGAAAGTTTTAAGCCTACTCTTAAAAAAAGAGAGGGTGGCTGCCTCTTGGACCAAAACTGGAAGAAACTCCAGGAACCACAAGTAAGCCTGCACTCAAGTAGCACATTTTTCTAGTGGGGTAATCGGGTACTCAGTAAGACCTCTTTGAGATACACACTGTGGAAAACTGTAAATACATATTGTAGTTCTAACTTACTATAAGAAACTGCCATCCCTCATTTGAAGCATTGCTTTTGCTTTTGCTTTTTGTATCATTGTCAATTTACCCGTTTATTATCAGAAAGTCATGAAGAGAATTACATCAACATGATTTTAAACATGGTTGTCATTACAAGAGAGGATTTAAATGTTTTTTTCTTTCAATAAATACAAGTCTAGAATAGTTCAGAATCTATTGTTAATGTCACATAATGTTCCCTGGAAGTTGAAATACTTTCCAGTGATACAGTGAAGGGATTATGGGTACTTATGGTTGCTCCTCTAAAGTGGGAAGAGTTGTAGGTGATTGCTAAAATGTGCTTTAATAAAAGTCTTTATGGGATGTAGAAGTGTTATAGCCACTTTCTATAAATGAATTATTCTGAGAGATACAGAACTGCTGATCTATGACTGCTGAGCCACAGATGACGAATGCCTCCAAAAAGCATCCCTTGTAGATTTGATCAATACATAGCCATGTCTCCAGTGATGACAGAAGTTGTGAAAGAGCATCCTAAAAATGCAGGAAGTGAATTTCTATGTGTATTGTCAGAGTGTAATTCACCCTATGTAGAATTAAAGAAAAAAATGCAGTGTAACAGAAATTTAGGGACATTCAGGAAAAGACATGCACTTTTTGTCAAAGCAGTCTTGTTCAGGCAGCCCTGGGAAAAAAATGGTCTTGTACACTATAGGTCAAGGTCGAGGAGAAACCCGTCACCACCTTCCTCAAGGAAGTTTAATGAGGCAGTAGTAAAAACTGTCCTTCTCTGAGGGACATGTGTTAGTAACCTCTGGCCCCCAAGGTAAAAGGGATATCAAGTAAGAAATGAGAATATGCCTTGAAGAAGAGTCTTGTTTTCGTTGTCCTCCCTCACTCTCTTTTTAAAAAAAAGATTTATCTTGAGCTTTTCTGCCTTTACTTAGACAGTAGCTGGCAGAGAGGCCGAAAGGAAACATGGATAGAGAGAGAGCGAGGGATAGCGAGAGAGAGAGGGGGGGGGGGGGAGATTGACCTGCAGCATAGGTCCCTTGCCGGAGATTCAAAGCATGGACGGTGCGATTATGTGGCATGTGCACCAACCACTCGACCACCAGGGCACTCCATCGTCCCTCTCTTTTTTAACTCGTTTTAGTGTACAAATTGAAGGAACTGATGGGATTATATTTCACCTTGTTTGTATGTCATATGACCACATGATACAAATAAACTTGATTGCCCAGGAGATGCATGGGTAAGGGCAGTCTTAGGCTGTGACCTCATATGGGATCCTAGTGTCCTGAAGGTAGATGCTCTTCCTGAACCTTTCAGTGCTGGCCTAGTGTATGCAGTAGTACACCATTATCTGGGTAGTTGGCATCCTTAATGTAGAGCACCGCCTATTGTATGTTTAGCTAAGTTAACAACTAAGGCGTTGTGGCCCTGTTGGTCCTGTTTCCTTACCTGACAGTAATGTTCCCCTTCAGGACGCTCTCAAATGGTGCAGGAGTAGGAATTATTCAGTATTTGAAGGAATACCCATAATTTTTTCAGGAGTCTGAAGTGACACAGTCTCTGCCTTGATTTTTTCACCAATGCAGCGCCCAGCTCGGGCCCTTGGTGATGCTGACACCAAGGTAAACTGACGCTGTCCACCTTCTCCACTGAGGATGCACTGATAATAAGGGGAGCAGAGTTACATCCCTGCTTCTTCCTAAAGTCTACCAATGGCTCTTCAGGAGGAGGTCGTTGTCCTGACACCAGTAGGCCAGGTCCTTTACTTCCCTCAAGTAGGCCTTTTCATTGTTATCTGGGATCAGGCCCACCACAGCTGTGTCATCAGAAAAGTTGAAGATGGTGTTGAAGTCGAAAGTGGCTACACAGTTGTGTGTGTATAGGGAGTACAGAAGGAGGCTCAAAACGCAGCCCTGGGTTGCTATGGTGTTAAGGATGAGAGGAGAAGGGGTGTGTCTGCCTACCCTCACCACATGAGATCTGCTCGTACGGAGGTCAAGGATCCACATGCACAGTGAGGTTTTTAATTCCAGGTCCTTAAACTTTGTGACGAACCTGGAGGGAACAAAGGTGTTGAACACTGAATGAAAATTAATAGCTCCCTTTTTTGTCCAGGTGAGATAGGATGGTGTGGAGGATGTGTGCTATGGTGTCCTCCATTGATTGGTTGGGATATGTCTCTGTAGTTGCAGCTTTACTCGCAGCAGCCACCTTTCTTAAAGACAAATCAGTATCTGGAGTTTAGATTGTCCAATACTGCCATTGCTAAATATGGGCATATCCACTGTTTATTTGTTAAGACATTATCCCAATATAAAAGCTGTTCTTTCCTCTGTATGTTTTCTGAACAATGCAGCATTTATGCAGCATGTCACTCCAAGACCTCACAGAAAAAAATCTCTCAAATTTAAATATTTCAAATTTGAATACCCAGTTTTTCACATCCCAGCTAGTGGTTAATGATCTGCCTGTGAGGGCTCAGTTTGTGACAGCAGTGCAGAGCACTGTGGTGCTAATGAGAGAAGAGGACGGCCAGACCTCCCCACCCACACATACAGCCCTTTGTCTCTCCCTCTGCCCCCCATCATTAGCTTAATGTGGCCCTCTCCCTCAACTAAAAAGGCCACTGCCAGTTTGGCAATGGGTTCACAGATGCAAATCCCTGCCCAGTGCTAATGGAGGTAAATGAAAATTAATTGATTCTCATTCAAAGGCCTTTTCATTTGCCTGTTCTCCCTCTGTGTTTTCTTAATATGTAGACCTTGCCTCCTTAACAATACACGTTCGTCCCAGCATCTCGACAATTCAAACATATTGCAATGTACTTGCCATTGCTATGCAGAGTGGACAACACAAAAGTGAGCAAGGGAGCACAATGACCTGACACCCAAATATGTATGAGATGTGTACCTTTACTCTCTGACCCTCACCAGGCTCACAAGTCTGGCCTGCTTGTAAAACAGTTGAAGGCAACCATTACTTGTTGCTCATTGTACCAGAATTTAAACTTACATTTTAACTTACCTCCTAAGAAGAGATGATGGTTTTGCCAATTTCATCACATGCTACAAAACTACTAAAATAGCAGTTACAAAATAGATTGTTCACACATTCACATGGTCAAGTTTGTATTAGATAATCCATCTCAAAATGAAGCAGAGTTTGATGAAGCCAAGGCTTTGAAATGTAATTTTCTGAGCAAGTTACCAGAAAACGTGGCAAGTGGCTGTTAACTGATTCATCCACCAAAGAAAACTTTTAATAGGATTTCTGAAACTTTCATCATGCTGTTTCTGCAGGACCAGTGACTGACTTGTTGCTGCAGAGTTAAGCAGCAAAGACAGGTTAAATTCACAGAAGCTTGAACAGGCTGAACAGAGCTTCACATCAGAGCCTGTCACTGGCTTACCTAGAAGACATGAAACATCTGCTGTCACGTAACCAAGATCAAAAAATTACTAGCAGGGTCCTGGAGAAAGACAATTGAATCATCTTCAAGTAGAGCTCTGTCTAGCTGCCCCTCTGGTTTGATGAGGCAAATAAATGCATTACTATGATGTTCTAAATCTTCATAAAAACACATCCTCTATTTTACTTTTAAACTTCTTCTTACTTTTAAACTTCTTCTCCTCACCGATAAATCTCTTCATACCCTTGCATCCCAGTATTTAACGGACCTCCTCCATGTTTACCACCCTTTATGGGACCTGTGCTCTGCTGACTTGGGCCTCCTATCCATTCCCCACACCAGAAGGCCATTGGGAGCAGGGCCTTTAGTGTGGCAGCTCGTACACTTTGGAATTCGCTCCCTCAGGACATTCACCAAGCACCAACTCTGGACTCTTTTAAATTAATGTTGAAAAGGCACTTGTTCCTGGAGGCTTTTGCTGGCTAAATGTGTGTTTTTGTCTGTGTTTATTGTTATTGTGATGCAACCTTGGGTTTCGTGAAAGGCGCTATACAAAATAAAGTTATTATTATTATTTTTTTTTCTACTGATGACATTCATTCTGCACTCGACAGGCTAAACATTTGAAGTCCTTACTAAATAATATCTTGAGATTATTAGGTAATCTGTCACATCAACGTCTCCTGCTGCAACTATGATAATAAGGTATGATGGATGGAGATGTCATGTGGAAGATAAGGAGGCTTGGTTCCCTTCTGGTCTGTCACTGGCTGTCCAACCTGCTTGTTTACCAATCAATTGTTCACCCTCTGTTTTCCTTTTGTGATTAACCAAGCCTCCTCTGCTCCTTTTCTTTCCCCCCCCCCCCTCTCTTGCAGCCCTAGGAGCAAAACATAGAGGACTAGTAAAACATTAACCAGACTGAGGTGAAATGACAGTGATAAAATGAGCCTGGAGGGATGATGCCGTTGTTATCTGCCAATGGGACGATTGTTCCTGAGCCTGTAAACTGTTACCTAGGGTCAGCTGAGGGGTCACACTGGTCTGTCAGCCAGGCTTTATCTTTTGGATGAGACAGAGGCTCATTATGCTGATATATGAGACCATATTGGACAAATATATGACTTTAGTACAAAAAAGACAAAACTAAATGCATTGGATTTTATACCTTTTATGAACAGAAAGGATGCTACATGCAATGGTGGCCCCAGAAGTCTTCAAGAGCATCTGTGTTGATGAGAAAGGATATATAGCTGTTAAAACTGTGTGAAAGTCTAATTTCTGTGTATCTGGCTGAATTTATGGAAAGCTGTGAAAATTGCACACATGGTGTTTATCTCACGCAGTGAAAAACATCACGACCTCCCAGGAAGTGCTATTCATATAAAACTGAATCACATTCATTGGCTTTAGCCAGTGACAGATAGCTTTACATCAGTCCACACACCATACCGTGAGACCACAGTACCCATCAATTTAACAAGCAAAAATGTTCAAAAATACCCCAGTACCCCAAAACACCACCACACACACACACACACACTCCCCCACCCTACTCCATAGTTCACACGTACAAAATCACACAAAAACCAACACGTTTCAGAATCTCAAACCAATCAAACCCAATAAAACTAACAAAGCTGGGCAAGTTTTTTGAGTAGGGTATGAAAGAAAACGAGAGATGGCCCTACAATGAAAGCCAGTGAAAGGAGGGCCATTTGCTAAGCTATCATTCATGAGGTATGGGTCCCATGCCTGTACAAGCTTGCTCCCAGCTCTACACACTTGTTGCCATTGTGACACACTGGCAGAGTGAAGCCTCTGTAGTCCCGGGGATCAATTCAAACCCTGACAACACCACACTAAACCAGGGTGCCATTTGTTCAGAGGAACCCCCTGAAACCCCTCTCCCCATCTGTCAGGGGGCCTCCAAGGCACTTTGTGCCTGTGTGTATGTGTGAATGTGAGTGGGTGGGAAAGGGGGAGTGAGAGAGGAGGTTAATCAAGATTTGGATGCAGACGAGAGTGGGAGGAGGGCCTGCATGGAGAAGGAGTGTGTATGTGTGTGAGAGAGTGAATGTGTGGTAGGGGAGCATGGTCATTATGCTGATTTCCCTTTTTCTTTCAAGATGTTAAAAGAATACTTTCTTTTACGTTCCTTTTTCCTCAGCCAGGCACTCTTCTGCCACCTATGCTGCCCACTTTTATGCTACGGCGAGGGTGGTCAGAGGGACAGAAATCTGGGAATCAGGTCAATTATGGACGGTGGCTTGCTGATAAGAGAGAAAGAGAGCAAGCAGGAGAAAGAAGGCGTAACAGGGAGAGGTAGCAAGACCACTGTTTTTTTTATCATTTGGTTGAATACGACTGGGTCGCTGCAGCAGGTCTGGCCTGACCTGACCGCCTGTTTTGTCGGATCTGTTGTGACGCTCCTAACTAGATCTGTTCTCACACAGACCTCCCCCTTGAGTGCCACATGAATTTTTTTGAGTTTTTGCATAGCGGCACTCCCCTCTAGTTGCTTCACATGCATCCATGCACACCTGCAAATTCTGAAACCACAGCTTTGTTTTCTATTTATGTCTGTGCCATTGATGATGCAGAAAAGACCCGACAAAGCAGGACAACTATTTGTTCTTTACTTAATTAAGAAACCTGAAGAGCCCCTTTCAAATGCTTCCGTGCGGCAAGCTGACTCAAAGCACAACTCCTGTTAGGTTCACACATCCGTGGCCCTAAAAACCAACCAGGCACTGTTTCCCACTGACCGCAGTGTTAGATTGGGGTTCATGTTGGTTCTAGCTCACAATGGGACAAGTGGTGACCTCTGGCCTTGCCACTGACCCTCTCTCTTCCAGGGGTTAGGTGCTGAGACAGATGTGGGTAAACTTCCCCAGTGAACAAGAGAATGGGGCCCACTTGTTAAAGAACTCTGTTTTCTCTTTCGTCTTGGAGTAAGTAAACCTCTAAGTGGAAGGTGGGTCTAATTGGGAAAGGTCTGGATATGGGGTCCAAATAGCAGTGGACCAGTTGTACAATGGATATCAGTGAGGAAATGGGAGACTCATGAAAAGGATTGTGGTATGTTGATGCGCCTAATTGGCAGTATGAATGTGTAATGAATCATAAAAGGGTTTTTACTAATTGGTGCAACTAATTACACACTTTGCTATTGAGCAGAAATGGAACAAACTGATATTTGTGTCTGGAAAATAATATAGAATCATATTAAAAATAAATTGATATTGTATATTTTTTATATTTCCAAGAAGTCGAAAATATAGCTAAACCCGAATGAAACCTGGAATCTTTCAACTTAATACCCTAAAATTATTTCAAAGTTTGATCCTGTTGGATGACCCTAAAACTCCCAGCTTCCCTGCTTTTCTAGTGTGACACCAGTAGGTGGCACTCTAGGTCTGAAGGTTACAAGATGACAAGGCGACTTGGATGTGTTTGCCTCATCTCAGAGCTGCAGGTTGAGAATGAGCATATCTAAATGATCAAAAAAATAAAATAATGAGACTACTAATGAGTATCTACTAACAGATACAAATGACAGACTATAAAAAATTAGTTTGTAGCTGTCTTGAGCTTGTAAAGCACCAAATTATAAAACACACATTTAACTATTCCTGTGTCACATGTTTGTCAGTTAATCTGTTGCATAGTTGATGCATGATTCTCAGTTCATTTAACATATTATTATAATTTATTTTCATGTGACTGTGGAAGTGAAGTTAAATGAACATATAACCTACAAAATGTTTCTGAGGAGAGAAAAAAAGAGAAAAACCTATCAGGGCTTAAAGATACAGTCAAACCCCAATGCTTTTGTTAAGGGGCCAAAATTCTTTGTGGCGCCCCTGTTTCTATTTTATTTTTTACATCTAAACTTTTATTATATTATATGTTTTTTAATTTAACTTATACTGTTATACAATCTTGAATGAAATAAATACAATAAGTTTAAGAAACATAATGTGTTACAAGTTAGTTACTGTACATACATATGACTAAAAACACACTGACCAACCTTCACAATATCTAACCTTCTTTTTGTGATGTAGACTTTAATACTAATACAAATTCAATTCTTTAAAAAAAGCAATAGTTTTAATGATGAACTCTTTATTGTTACGTGAATGTAGTGCCTTTCAATAACAAGGCAATTCAAAGGATTTTACATAAAACAAGAAGCACACCAGAATATATATATACACATTTAAATACAATTAAAAAGTGTTAAACTGGGAAAACATAAGCTAAAATTAAATAAGAAAAAACAGAATAAAAGTTACAGAGCAGTGCAAGATATTAAACAAAACCCTCAAATTTGATTTGATATGAGGCAGTGGCAACAGAAAAGTCTCCAGCCTTGAATTAAAAGCACTGAGCGTTGCAACAGACCTGCAGTTTTGTGGGAGTTTGTTCCAAATATGTTTGTTCAGATATTTGCCACTATTGCTCATCTCATAATACCCTAATAATTTGGCAACTCCTGCAACAACTCCCCAGAAATACAGCATGTTTCATATTTTTGTGATTGATTCTTGGTTGTCACATTCAGTCATTTACATTATATACTAATGCGCTCTTTTACGGCATCATTCATTTTCACTTGCTAGATTTTGGTGTAATATTATTGCTATTTTATCATGATTGTGGTTGATCTTGATCAAGGGGACCCAAAAAACAAGAGTAGTAGTTTATACAATAAATGTGTGTGTAACTTTGAGTGAAAGTAAGCCTGGATTTCTCATTTTGGTTGCCTGGGTTATCACCAGTAATTTTTACATGCTAGTGAAACACTGTGCCAGAATTCTGCTGGCTCCTGTTTAATGAGTGCTGGTGAAACTAATAACTAAAAGCATCATAAGACTGGGATACCAGTAGAGAGACAATAGCTGAGAAAGGTAATAACAGGCCATTTAAATCACCCCAAATGGGACAGCCTGGTTGGATTCAGGGGAGACCTTTTCTTCAGCCTTCAGACACAGTCCAAATATGTGAGGGGTGTCAGCCCAGAGCAGCATCTCTCCCAGTGTGTCAGTGGGAGTACGAGAGCTGTGAGTGTCCTGAGTGTGAACCTCTCATTTTTTCCATGGCCAAAGAGTCATAAATGTCTTGTTCCTATTGTGTGGGAACTCATCTTGGACATTGTCCCCGTGGCTCTGCCCACCAGTAGCCAATAAGTTGAACATGGTCTCCTATCGAGCAGCAGTCTAGCATTCCTGACATTTCCAGTCGGCTGTCTGGCATAAGGTCGGAAGAGACACCGTCAAGCAGAGAAACCTTGTGTTGGTCCCTTTTCCTGGTGAGGAGGCTTTGGTTGTCTCCAGACTGGAATGCCATTGTTTTCAGTGCAGGACAGACCAAAACAGACATTTTGATTTGATGCAGATACCGAACCAGTGACACAACCAACAACTTAAACACACAACACTAGTCTCTGATGACCACGGAGACTAGTCTGACATAACCTCTTGCTTACATTTGTGACCTTTTTTAATGTAATGATGTATTGCAATCTGTAATTTTTAACGTGTACCCCTAATGGGAAAATTAGTTTGAAAATAGGACAATATCAGCCTTGATGAAATTGAATAATTACAGTTTGTTACAGTAAAAGATTTACATTTTGAGATATATGATTACTTGTTTTCATGTGTAAAGTAAGATCATTCCTATTCTCATATCTGTACGCAAAATATTATACTAGAGCCAGGGGACAATTAGCTTAGCTTAGCACAAAGACTTAACGATTCTATGTTAGTTCTAGAATGCAGCCACTACCAGCATTTAATGCTGACTACTTAACATGGTATTCACGTGGAATTTAAAATAGAAAGATCTAAGTTAACTGTTTTCGCTTCCTCCCAGTTTATGTAAAGCTAAGCTCAGGGCTCTGGCTTTATGTTTTGCATACAGACATGAGAGTGGTCATTTAATCTAATGGCAAGAAAGCCAATATGGAATATTTGCCAAAACGTTGTACAGAAAGAACAACTGTGCCAATTAAATCTTTCTTTAGGTCAGTGGTTCCCAACCTGGGGTAAAGGAGTTTCAACGTACTGTAAATCTGAAGGGTCAGAGGGATTCAGAGAAGGAGAAATTTATTTCCTCTCATTAATAAAAAAATATATTGGTATAATGATTTGTTTCTGGTATAAAAGAAAAAAATTCGAATTAAACAATTTCAGAAAACCATCGCCAATACAGATATTGCTTAGCCTTAGGCACAAATGGCAAACAGGTTGAGAGCTAGTGCTCTATAAGTACAAAGACTCAGTTGATTACCAAAGAAACCCCAGAGAGTCTTTAATGATCACAAGAGCTACTCTAAACTGCCAATATAACATCATATATTATATACATGTCGTAATAGTTTTATTTTCAGGGTGGATTTCCCATTCAAGGCCACCCCTCACAGTCTAATATCTTCCATCGCTGGGGTTCCTTCCGGCCTCCACTGCTTCAGTCCAAATTAAATGAGTGGATGCCGCAGCCCTGGCTGCGCTGGGTTCGGAGATGAATTACAGTGGATGAATGAACTGAGTCCCTGGAGGGCAGGAGACGGGCCTGACGCTCGGTCCTGTAGCTCAGTGAAGGCATCTGCCTAATCAACACTCCAGTGGGAGTCCTTGCTTTGCTTCATTATGAACTCAACAGTAATTCCCAAGAAAGGTAACCAGGGGCCTTCTTATCCTTACTTGAGTATGGGTTACCAACTTTCACAATAGTGCCATTTCGCCTTGCCCTTATTAATGAAACAAAACCTTTGATGACAAGATGTTTCTGTTTCTTTTGTCCTTTCCAGCACTGTTTTTCACCAAATATTAAAGGTGCGATACACACAAAAAATCTTTCGGGGCTTATTGGTTTTACCAGTTTACTTTCTCATCATTTTAATTGTGTAATACATTTTGTTTCAGCAACTCTTTTTCATAAAGGGCTATCTGTCTAGTGTTTTGTGCTCTGTTGTTCATGCTCTCCTTTCTATTACAGTGAAATTATGGAATATTGCGTATAGTGACTAATGCTTGCAAACAACATACAAGCAGTTCAATAAAAAAAACTTGCATTTGGGGAATCTGTCTAATGTGATATAGAATACATTCTTGCATCACAAGCATTGCAAAGACACTTTTCAAAGATTTTCCTTGCTGTGGTGTTGATATTAAAGTGCCCACATTGAGTTATTTGAAAAAAAAAGAAAAGGGAATTAACTCACAATATTGTTTCATTACAGTTTTGGTCTAAAACCCTACAGCCATGCTCGCTTGAAAAGTCAGATGATCATCTATAGACACCATAGGATCCATCCTCTGGAGATATAACACAATACAAATGGTTGAGATGTTTCAATCTGAACCAAACTGTTTGACAGACATTGCCGCTACCTACTTTGTTTTCAACAAAGTTAGCCAAACATGAAGGTGAACAGTAAAATTATTGACCAAACTGTATGTTGTAAACATCCACTCCACTTTGCAGACCAAATTGGTGGTTAAGCTTTGGCTCAGAGGCTTTTCTAGTTGTGCATGCTTGCAGTTTTCCTGTGAAATGATTAATAATCACTGCCATCTTGCATCTGCTAATTTTTGGTTTTACCTCCCAAATTAAGTGATTTATAATCTTCTTAAGCTGTTGGCTGTTAACAGCTTATTCCTGATTCACTTTGTTGTAGTGATGTTCCCCCATCAAAGAAATTAATTTAATCCTATTTTTACAACTAGAAATGATGATCAGTATCATAAAAATTAGACCCCAGCTGAAAAAAATAGGAAATGTGTTTAAACTCACATATACTATTATTCTTGTCAGTGCTAGTTTGATTCTAACTAGCACTAATACTTCAAACACCAGTATTCACATCTGAACTTTTTTGGAATGCCCAAAATATTCTGGTCATCTACAGCAAAACTGCATTAGGGAATCTATGTCAAAGAATCTTTGTCTTTGTTCACAGATGAGGAGAAAGTTGATGAGGAACATTAACTCTTACTTGCTGTCATAAAATAAAGTGTTAAAAGGACAACAGCATGCACTGTGTCTAAGTAGACCCCGGGGCCCAGTGTTTTACCGCTATGGATTTAAAGTCTCGTTACTGGGAGCTTATTAGACTTAATCTAGTAAAGAGGAGCGTGAAGTTCCGATCACCCTGAAGGCTTTGGAGAGCCTTTTGAAACAGTAGGGGAATTCATTTGAGCCGGCCATATGCTGTGTCTCTCATGCTCCCTCTCTGACGTGGAAGAGGTGTGGCTAATTCTGAAATGAAGCCCATTCAAACATCACCTGAGGCACATAGCTGGCAGGTATATTGCCTAGACTAGCAGTCAGAGCAGTTAGATGTGCTGTGAATGGGGTGGGATATTGTTGATGGATCACCAGGTCATCCACAGTGTGGAGAAGGATGAGCTTTGCCTCAGGGCAGGTGTTGGCTGGATACCAGTGGGGCAGTGAGGTGCAGAGTGTGGTCATCATGGGAGCCCTTTGAACTGCAGGCTGCAGGTGGAATGTGCTAAGTCAGCAGGTCACTTTTTTCATCCCGCTTAAAGGGTGAGCCTGGAGAGTCAAGCTAATGCTAATTGTCCTTGATGTGGTGGTCCGTGACTGAGATTTACCAGTCATCATGACCAATCCATTGTCCATATTCACCTCTAGTAACCCAGACTCTTCTTCTTTGATCTGATAAACCTGATGCTCATGATTAGCTCATGACTATTTTTAGAAGTTTGACAGCTATAATATAATTGTTTGTAGAGAAGGACACGTTATAACATGGATAAAGGCCAGATTCAAACTCTGCAACCAGGTTGACCTGACTTTGCATCTATCTGCTCTAGTACTGAATTGAATATGTAGTTTCCAGTGATTAGCCTCTGGGGCGTCTTTCACTGGACACAGTGGATGCTCAGGACCAAGGATCTGAAGGAGGAGAGAGCCTGAGGGCCACAGCTGCTGTTTTTACTAGCTGAATAAAACCATGATGTCCTCCCTACTGCTTTATTCAACACAAATTTCAGGGCAAGTGATCATCAATAGAAACACATTTTGCAAAGCAAATGATTAATAGTTGAGTGGACTAAACAACTATACTTTCATGCATAGATACCATACAGAATTCCATATTATAAAGTATAGGAGGAGAGAGGAGAAAACGATCCAAGAATCTTGCTCCTGGCAATTTAGGCAGATACAACTATTCTTAGAAAGCCGTATTTGTTAGTTTTCTCTGATCTTGGCATAGTTAAGGACAAACAGGTCATACGTTCAGTCATTGTTCTATGAAAGCATGTAATTAAGAATTCTTGTCTTCTGCCCAAGAGGTTGCCCAAAAGAAATATATTACAATGACTTTAAAGTTGCACATTTTGAAGAGGTAATCCTTAAGACTCGAGTCCTGACTGATTTTTTAAAACTCCTACTTAGCATGGTAAGGGGAAGTGTGGTTTAAAGTCCGTTCTTTTGTTTGTTACAAACTAGTTGTGTTCAGAAATCATGCTAATAGGCTCACAACTTAAACTCAGATTTTTGGTGAGCACAGAGAAACCTTCCACTTTCAGTAGCTGAATGTGAACAGCTTTCTACTGTCAAACTTACATACATCATTCTGCACAATAAAACTCAAACATTCAAGTCAAGGAACAATTAGAAAAACACATTCACAACTAGAGGGAGTTTTTAAAAAAATGATTTAAAAAATAGATTTTTGTTTGGTGGATTTGAGAGGTTATTTCTTATATCTTTTTCAGCTGTTTTCTTTTCAGTTAATAAATTACATTGTTTAAAAAAATGGGTGTATACAGTGAAACAGGTTAGACCATCCAATATGACAATTATATCACAATTTATTATTTTAGCTGCACAGCTGGCACTATTTGATAAAACTCATGACATGTGTACATAACTCAAAAGCTTGTTCAGATTCTGTGATGTCAAATAGCAATGTGAGTTTCTGGATGCAGTCTGTGCAACTAGAGCCACATGACTCAGGAGACTTGCCATCCTTTCAGTGGGATTTCTTTGTGTCCCCCCAGACCCAGGGTATCTGACCACAGGGGCTCTAGACCATCAGAGTTTTACACAGACACACCGGCATACCTCCACTTCACCCACATACCAACAACTAACAGAGTAAACAGTGACTCAGGGCAAACAGCTCCCACAGACAAGGGTCAAATTTGTTTGAATGAAGAGGGACGGGCAGCACTCAGCGGCAGATGAGATATTGAATTTGCATAAGGCAGCTAGACATCAAAGAAAGTGTACACAAAAGGTTCTCGTTTCCATCATTGTTTTAAAAGACTGTCTCTACTGCTGTGATACTATCAACACAAACAGTTATAAACTTTCTGTCTGACTTTTATGAGAGGGAATTGGTGAAAGGGAACTCCTGGTGGGTTAACAGAGAGAGGTGTGCCTTTGCTAAGGGAACAATTAAACAGATTAAGCTTGATCGACTCAGGGCTGTTGGAGCATAGACTGTATCTGATAGTGCTATGTGCTGTATATTATGCTGAGATGTAGCCACAGCCAGTCCTGTCCCAACTGTGTGTCACTCCACTGCTCACAGCCAACAGATCAAGGCCTTGGCCTCAGTGGTCCCCTGTTAGCCCCCAGCCTGCCTCCAGGTGGGCGCTGCTAATGAGCCCCGGTCGTAGCTCTGGCGTGGGCCTCTTCTTCCCAGGGTTGGAGGGGGCCACTGGGGGGGTGTAGGGGGTCTGCTGGCTGGGTCAGCACCAGGCAGGGGGCTGAGGATGGGACAAGAAAGAGAAACACAAGAAGGGCAGCTGAAAATCACACTTTTCAGACCTTATTAATGGTGAGTTTGTATATGAGTGTGGGAAGATCGACTGTGAGACCGTAAGGAAAAAGGTTGTGCCACATGGCGTATTATGAAACAGAAGTCCATTATGTACTCTTTGATCTGTCTTTATTGTAATTGACTACACAGTAGTCCGCTTGTTTCCTTGCTTGCTGAATGGGCCAGGCGGTAGGTTCTCTTTGCTTTTACAGTGTGAGATATTCCAGAGTAAACAGCCCCTCCTTCAGCCGTGATGTGATACACGTGAAAGAGAATGCAGTGACTAATGGCAGTGTTTGTCTGATGCTGCCAGCCTCCGCTTTTGTTTCCTGGGCTTTTGATGTGATTGATACACAGTGTTTTCACAGACACAAATCGTCTCCTCTGCAATGTTTGGCCTAAAATAAAACGTAAAGGGAGGGTACGCGCTGTGGAGTATGTGAATCTCCACATCAGAGGGAAAAGGAAGGGCGGCAATGTTTGGGGTTTCGAGGGGACTTTGATGATGGGATGATGTTCGAGGTGACCACAAACATGGAAACGCCATAAGTCCTTGTCCATTGGTTCAACCATTGTGTAGGCTGTTCATTGCTACAATCCGATGATTTTAGCATTGACCAACATTGACAAAAGGATCCCAGCCACTTGTCTCGCTCGCCTGTGTCCTTTGTTTTATCTCTGGCCTTGTGCAGGAATGTGCTGAGCTCAGCCTCAGTAAGAAAACTGTGACAAGGATCAAACCAAGGATCAGTATTCCACCAGCATCATGCAGAGTCAGCATAATTTGCTCGCAAAGTGGGGGGAAAGTAGTTTGTCTTATTTTTTTTCTGGTCCATTTCACAGCAAAATAGCCTGTAATAGTGAGTTTTAAGGCAATATTTAAATCAACTTAATGCTCAGTGAATGGCTATTGCAGAGCCAATTTGATCCAGTACAACAAAAGACCTGAACTGACAGTCCTTAGAGGCCTCTGAGGATAAAAGGTTTAGAAGATCAGTCATATAATCTAATGCCAGATTATGCAAGGCCATATATGCAATGTATAGCACTTTAAAATAAATTCTAAAAGAGATTGGGAGATGGTGCAATGATACCAAGATTGGGTCAATGTGGGATAAAAAAACTTTGGCTGCCAATTGAAATAATCTAGGCACAAGGATATAAAAGCATGTACAATTCTCCCCATGTTATGAATGAAATAATTGTGAGGTGATTTTGTCAATGACAGCGTGGTTTACTGTCTGCCACACAGCCTACACCCAGTCCTTTCCCTGAGAATGTGCACCCAAGAATGGGCAGAGATTATGGCTTTTTCTTTTGGTTCTCTAACCTCTTTTTTTGGTTAGTAAAAGGAGTTGGTTTTACTGGTGCAGCATTTTTGCACGTGTTGGATCTCCTGCGGTGCTGGTCAGTCAGAGTGGAATAGCCCTGCTTCATGGGTTCACGCCAATGCCATAAAAGACTCTTTGTCACCCAAGAACAGGGTCATCTCTCTCATCCACTGGCCAATAAACGTTCACATTCTCTACCTTTCTTATGATTTTGTTTAGCTCACGGGCCCCAAACAAAAGTGCAAAGACTTGAATTATTCACAGGGAAATGAATAAAGGATTAATTTGCATCGATTTTGATCCTCTACAAAAGGAGTCATTTTTTGTCCAGAGAAACCAGAGAGAAAAGCATTTCTTCAGCCAACAAAATTGAACAAAAAGATCAATGGTACCTTTTAATATGGCTATCAAAGAGGGAAATCTCAAAATTGGCGCTTTTGTGTAATATTAGTTTGAGGGATTTTCCACTTGGTCTGGAAGGATAGATTGAGTGTGACTTTTGTATGAAATTTACGCTTTTTGGTCACAAATTGAGAAAACATCAGTCTAAATTTGAATAATTTGTCCTGTGAATGTCTGGAGAGGTTCTCCATGAATCAAAACTGACTGAGGATTCAGTACGTTAATGCAGTGGCAAATGTGCCTTTTTCGGCTCTGTGTTTGTCTGTTTGACTTAATCAACAGCATTCACCACAGCCTGTGAAAAGCCCTGTTCCCTTTTAACACATGTTTGGTTTGGCTGGAATGGATTAGACACAAGCTCAATATAAAACCAAAAGAGGGATAAAGCTGATTTTCTGCTCGATTTTTCTTTGTTTATTTGCAACCACACTGACATTTGGTATAAAGGAAAGACTTTAAAAAAGCAATCTTTAAAGAGATATTTACCTGCAGTTTCACAATTTGATTAACTCAACAAGTTGCAAAGACCACAATATTTCAGCAAGAAAAGCAAAAAACAAATGGAAAAGTTAAATATTTAAATAACCATGTACCATGCATGTTAGTTAGCATCTATCATTATTACCATTTTTACAAAATGTAAATATTCACCTCATATTATACACAGTAAAATATGTTGTGGATTGTTTGTAAAGCAAGCCAGCAAGAAAAAATAACAGAACAATTTCAAGTTAACAAGCAAATATGCAATGCATACATTTCTTTGACACTAAGTTGATTTTTAGATTTGCTTTGCCCTCCACGTTTGATCCTTTGTCTTTCCAGTGCCCACCCTCTGTTTTAAATCCAGGAACTCATATGCAGAGAGAAGAGGGGGTTGCCAGTCCCATGGAGTGCAACCTCGTTCAAGAGCGCCGAAGAGGGCCATATCTGTCATAGCACATTCCACTGTGGAGCTATGATATGAATGAATCGAGGTGGTATGCCCAAGCTGCAAGTGTGGAGCTCAAAGGGCTGCTGAAATGCTGTAATGTAATTATGTGGACAGTCTCTCAGATCCATTTGCTTGAAATGGTTCTGCAGCCCCCCATTCAGTCAGTGGGCTGCCATGTCTTTTCTCAGAGGGGACTCTGGAGTCATCTGAAAAGACCTCCTCTGTACTCATTGTGCTCATTGTCTTTGTAAGCCTGTTATTAGCGGGGGAATCAAGTTACGGCACACCACTGATGAGAACTTCAGAGATTTTACAGTTACAGGTGGGGGGTATATTCTTAACAAGGCATCTGTGCGTATTAATCAAATCAAATTTGAAGAAAAATAATTAATTTTACTGAGGGACTGAGGAACCTTCCAAACCCTTTGCTCTTTTAATGACTCCCTCCAATTAGTAAATTTTAAACATGAAGCATTTGGTGTTTGTTATCAAGAAGTTCTGTTCACTGTTTAAATTAATTGTATAATAATGAACTAGTATCAGTACTATTACCACACTGTCTGTATTAATCTAAATTATGCTCCTGCCTGTATGACTATTTACTTGTATTGTGCAGGAATGGTAGAGAGTCATGCCAGAATAAGAAAATAACTACTAACAAAGCACATCAATCTTCTGGTAATAAAAAACTTTTAATTTTAATATAGTTAATGCCACATCTTTAGGATAGTCTTAAAAACATACTGTTGTTTGTGAGAGCAGAAAATATGCACATGGCATTGAATCATTTCATTTGACAGTAAAAAACATAATGGTTTTTGGGATTTTAAAAAACAAAAACAAAACAACTAAATGGATATTACAACTCAACTGATTTGTGTCCACATGTTTTTATTCACATCTAAACAGTAATTAAAAAGTACTTAACAACTTGGACGTGAAAACACTATTCCCAGCCAGAAGTCTGGATAAAGGTGAAGATTGCATTAGTCTTGTAGTTTACAAAACATCCTTCAAACATTTATCCACGAATCAAATTAAAGGTTAAAGCAATTTCCAAAATTTGATTTAGTGCTTTGTGTTTACCTAATCTCTGGCATTCACACAGACACCAGTGGAGATGTCCAAATGCGTCACTGCACAACTTTAAAGGCCTTTCCCATGTATTGCGGTCTAGTGACCCATTCTAAATAACCTATATCATTGGGGAACTGCGGTGTATAAAGGAGTCCATTGGGACCTCTGCTGAATGGGTTTTTTTGGGTGGAAGCCTGGATGAAAAGTGCAAAGGGGAGGATAAAGAAAAAGTATAGGAGATGTCAGGACGCCTTTGGAAGGAAAACAAACTGCAGAGACCAATGTGAGTTGACTTAATCTGATTAGACTAACCTCATCAACAGCCCACTTAAAAGGGAGAAGAAAGCCCTGAATTGGGGCGAGAAGCAAGAGAAAAGGGTCTCTCTCTGTTCAGAAAGCCAAAGAAGCTCCGTGAATGCACCACATTGTACTGGACATGCTGGTCTGCAGATGGCAAAATGACAACAAGCCGCTTGAAAAGTGAGGCAAATATAATTGATCTCAGGGTTTTTTTTCCTTGCAGGTATGAAAACAGTCAAGAGAGTAATGAGATTAAAGAAGAATAAAGTGAAAGTCCATGGAAAATACCTCTTTCTCTCACATTTGTGGTGCAAACATTCAGCTTTGAAGCCTTTGACTTAATGCCATGAGAAATATTTCCAAATTCATATTAATATATTCAAATTCCAACCTCTTGTAAAGCACCCCACAGTCTTGGTAATACATCAAACACAAAATAGTTGAACGGGAAAATAGCTGTTTTAATACCAACACAATTAATGGGTGTTAAAAAATGTTTAATACATCTGGCCATTCTCAAATTTATGAAATCCCTAGCAACAATACACATGTAATATCTCATCTTAGCAGGGGGAAATCCCTTCAGATCTTTTGCCAACGTCTTTAAGAAAAAGAGCACATATTTTTACACAAATATTTGTTGACCTCAATATTTACTTTAATTAGATTGCACAATGAATTTATCAACCCTGTGTTTTTGGTATTCTGCAAATCCCTCTACTTAAAATGGGAGGTGAATGCAGCAACCACAGGTGTCCTTTCACTCACAAGCTTAGATCTGCTGCTGTTGGGATTTGTGGCTTTACTTGTTTCAGAAACTTCACAGCACAGACGAGTATGAACAAGACCTTTGAAGTCTTGTTGTCATTTCTGATTTGGAAACAGGTCATTAAATTATAGCATCCTGATTATCAGTGGATGTATCTGGATTCAGTTTGTGTCACTGAAAAAAAGATTGTAAATTTAGTGGATATCTTACAGCTTATTAATAAGATTTACACACCAAAGTGATGTTTCCATGTTTAGTCGCATGTCATTGTGCTACTTCCCTGCTTTGCCTCTGTGAAATGGCCACAGTATTTGAAACAAATCAAAAGCCAACCACACAAGCATTTGTATTGTGTTGTGTTGGGGATTCATAGTGGTAAGCATCTACAAGCCCTTGATTGGGGAGTGTGTAAGGGATTGCCCAGTCGACGCCAGCTAATACAGATATAATTGACTCTCCTTCTGCATTCTGCACATGGATTTCGAGAAGTGCACAGGCTCATTGTACAACTACAAATTAAACAGGCAGCAGTCAAAAGAAGCCGCTGAGCATTCACCGGATATGGACAACAGACTACTGAACTCTGCTAAATCTGTAAATACGGCTTCTCCCTCCTTCTTGGCCTTTTCATCTCCCCCGACATCCATCTCCTCTGGCAGACCTCCACCTCATAAAGTTAAGTCAAAAAGCAAGTACTTTTGGCTCTTGTCTGGTGAATGTTGATCGTCATTTAAAAAACAGTGGCGATTTTTATTCTCTACATTCCTTAGGCCAGTGATGTTGGAATCAGCTTTAATGATCCTCTAATGACGGAGTCACTCAAAAAGTTTCTTTCTGTTGAAGGGGAATTCCTGTTCTCTTTGTTGTCTGGGCCCGGATCTTTGAAATGCAGGAATGAGGAGGGGGGGAATTATTGATGGATAGGGTTTGAAATACCAGGAGTTGTCAGACTTGTTCTTCAGAATAGGCTCAACAGGTGCTACTCCACCTATACAGAATTATTAAACCAAAATCCCATTAAGTCCGGTGCTGCGGCGAGCAGTTGTGTAATCTGTGTGGAGCTCTGTAGCATTAGATCTGCATCATTTGGGCCAATCCGAAGGCAAATAAATGTGAGTCCAAGCACACACAGCTGGCCCTTGAGACTCAGGATCCTGGGTAAACAAGTGTCCAGCATGCCCCAGCACAGCTCACCAACGAGGGGGGAGGTAGGTGTGGGGACACATGAGCCACTGAACAATGACTGATACTCCACTAGAGACTGGACTGAAGCAGGGCTTAGCAAAATTTTATTACATTTGGCCTGTTACAATAGACTGCAGGCTGAAAGAGGATCACAGACTTTGTCATCAGTTTTAAGATTACTATGACATCTACGCCTCCTTAGACTCTGTAATGCTCTTATTGTTGCAGTACACCCACTGATTTAACATGGAAATCTGCTGTTCACTCATATAAAGCATGCATTTGTGCCTGGTGGGCAGATGTGTGAAGGGTGTCTAGCAACTGTTACATGTATTTGGAAGCATGACTGGAATCAGCAACTGCAAATGTCACTTTGTATTTTAAATGTAAGAACCAGTGGGTTTGTATGTTGGAGCCCATTAACAACACAGTAAATACAATACAACACCATTTTTCAATGCATACTTTGTATTTTAAAGTTATTTCTGCTTTGATAGAAGTTATTGGTTTTCATTAGTTTCATTCTTCTATGAAAGTTAACTTGCAGAGGCTTGAAAGTTGCTTTACTTATCACAATTAACATCATATCTACTTGTCAGTGATATTATTATAGTATTATAGATTATATAAAATTACATGTAACTTTGCATGTTTGTAACATACTCTGCATAGTATATTATAAAGTACATGTGCAGGCTAAACTAACCTAAACTAAACTAAACTGAACTGAACTGAACTGAACTGAACTGAACTAAAATAAACTAAACTATTAACTTTAACTGTGACAGATTTGTGTCTGACTTATTAAGCATTAACATAAAAATAAATTCAACAGATAATGTCAAAATCCTCATGAAGTGCAATATAACAAAACAAAATTTTACTTTTACTTTCATTCTGTTCTATTCATTTATTTATTACTGGTTTTCTCCACCAAATTGGACACAAATGCGCCACCTTGTGGTAGTCTCAGTAGTGTAATCATAAGAGAGCACTACACGTGGTTCTTCCAGTGCCTTGTTTATATGCCAACACAGAAAAAAAGAAATAAAAGTCAGAAAGTATCAAGAGGTGGTTGAGAATTCTTAATAATGTTAAGGAAATAATAAAAGTAATTGCAGAGCACAAATAATCACAGGAGAATAATGATATAATGTAAATCATCCATGCATTATATCTAATCATTATAATTATTATAGTTGATGCCTATGTGTCATTAGGCATATAGGGTTCATTTGAATTAGCCTACTTTATAAAACTCTATGTTTTGTGCACGTCTGCCAATTATCCATCGATGGTTAAATACTGGGTTTTGTCTTGTTAAATGAGTTCATGTTTACAAACGCGTCGCTAGATGGTGCCCTTATCCTTCAAACCAAAACCAAGTCTAATGGAAGGACGTGTGAACTGTTGAATGTGAGGATGAATATCTGTGCGTTTTGATGTTATACATGCATAAAAACAAACCATCCTATTGTAAAAAAAAAAAAAAACAACAACAAACAACAAACAACAACAACAACAAAAAAGCATCCTGTGAGATGCTCTGACACAAAAGCTTAATCAATACGTTATATTGTATTGACATTAGTCAAGTATTGACAGTGTTGCCATTTTATTGTAGCCTTCTTTCACTATCAATGATTTTGCTGTGATTTGTCTAATTATTATTTTTATGCCTTTTCTTCTTGTTTTATTTAACAATATTTTGATGTCATTGGTCTGTTGGCCTTATTAACTTGTTTCCTCTTCTTCATGGAAAAATGAGAAACTGCAACGACATCTAACATTTAGTATTAAGCAGTAACACTTTCTATTCTATTCTATTCTATTCTAATTTATACTATTATATTCTCCATTATATTCTCGGTAAATATAACCTCTCCAGATTCTCAGCCATGACGATTATACACTCTTTGGTCTCCAGGCTGTAATCTGCAAGTTTTGGCACGTGCTCCGGGTAGACCGGAGGAGACTGTGTGCGAATGGCACGCGGACAGATGTGCCCCCCTCTCCTTCACCCCTCCCCCCCACCGCCCCCACCTCCTCGTCCTCCTCCTCCTCCTCCTCTTTGAGCAGCTCCCGCGCCGGGATGATTGACACAGAGCTGTACACATAGCCAATCACAGTACGCCTTTTCTCATCTGCATAAAGTAGCCGCATGCCATTGGCTTGGTGCGTGCTGCTGCAAACCGCCTCGCGTGCCATTACAGATGTCTTCTCCTTGGCACAAAAGGCAATACATAAAATGTTGTTTGTTTTATGTAGATGTCTGTGCTTGAAATACACAAACCTTACTGTTATTATTCATTACAGGTAATTCCATGTTTGAGGAGGTGGGGGAAACATTTTTTTTTATTCCAAGTATCGGCAGCACCACACATAAGCTTACAAAGTTGCCACCAAAAACATTCTTATTATTATTAGAATAAATGTACACAATGTATTCATTCCACAACACATTTCAGGGATATTTCTATGTTTGCAACAGCTCTTTAAATAAACAAAGATAGACGTACTGGCTGAAGTATAAAAAGACTGTCAATACAGACTCTACATTCTTCCAGTACGCTCACACCAAGCACTATAACATTTTTGACGAGCACGGAGCAAAGTTGGAAGCAAACATCCAGCGCATTCCCCCCCTTATCACTCCAGCGCCTGGCCCAGCCCGGCCGCTGCAGCTCGCTCCGCTTTGTTGTTTGTCCCTGCAGGGCTGATTGAGCAGCGCGTGACTGACTGCCCGCGGGGGTGTTGTCCAATCAGCAGTCTGCCCCGCGCCCAATGGGTGAGTCTTCTCTGCTATTGGCTGAGGCGAGTGTGGGAAAGAATGCAGAGAGGGTTTCACACGAACTGGGAGCACGCGAGCCGTCTATAAGTACCGCCGTGGCGTGTGTCGGCAGCAGAAGCAGAGATACGTCCTGCACAACGCAACGCACGCTCCCGTACTCAAATGACAGCGCAGTGATAACAAGAGACATAACGCAGACTGATCGGTGGACCCGACTTTCGGGCATCTCCTATATAATCTGCAGTTATTTTTTGAAACATCTGCTGATTATTTCAACATCTTTTTTTTTCCAAAGAGGATTTACTTATTTTACGCATTTTCCCTGCTTTGATTAATAATGCCAGCTGACACTATGGAAAAGCAGACGGCATCCCCTATTGCCGGTTCCCCTGCAAACGGATCACACACACCGGACAAACCGAAAAATGCCAGCGAGCATAGAAAAGTAAGTCTTTTAAATGTGATATACAGAGATATTATGTGTTCTTAAATGAGCATGTTTTACAAAAGTTCAGAGTTTGACATTCAGTTGGGCATATGCAGTCTGCAAGTTGACATCTGCTGTTGGTGAACAAGAGATTAATATAGAATTGTTTATTCTTTGCAGTCATCTAAACCCATTATGGAAAAACGCCGCAGAGCAAGAATTAACGAAAGCCTTGGGCAGCTGAAGACACTCATCCTGGACGCACTTAAAAAAGACGTAAGTTTACATTTGATGCCTTTAATAACTGTTTATTCTTCATGTATCATTATTTATTATTTTGAATGTATACCTCAGATATTTAACCTTTAATGTAATCTTCCACAGAGCTCCAGACACTCAAAGTTGGAAAAAGCAGACATCCTGGAGATGACAGTGAAGCACTTGAGGAACCTGCAGCGCATACAGATGAGTGGTAAGTTTATTTAAACACACAACTGGATCAAAAACAGAATGACGCAATTAGGAAGTCACTAGAAAAGTCAAAGAACCACGAATGCGTAACTAATGTTTTCTCCTCTTCTCTCTCTTTCTCAGCAGCACTCTCAGCAGATGCCACCGTCCTGAGCAAGTACAGAGCCGGATTCAACGAGTGCATGAACGAGGTCACCCGCTTCCTGTCCACCTCAGAGGGGGTGAACACGGAGGTGAGGTCGAGGCTCCTCAACCACCTGTCCAGCTGCATGAGCCAGATGATGTCCATGAACTATCCGCAACAGGCCCCGTCCCAGCAGGCGCACCTGGCGCAGCCCCTCCATGTGCAGCTCCCATCCACTCTGCCCATCAGTGGCGCCGCCATGGGCTCCAAACTCAGCCCTGCCGAGGCTGTCTCCCCGAAGGTCTTTGGTGGTTTTCAGCTGGTGCCTGCAACCGATGGACAGTTCGCTTTTTTGATCCCTAACCCGGCCTTTGCCTCCGCCACAGCTCCTGTTATCCCTCTTTACGCAAACGCAGGAGTGCCTGTTGCAGTTAACGCCAGCCCAGTGCACGGCGGTTCGGCATCGACTGCAGCATCTCCAATCCACGGCATGACGTCCTTCTCTGGAGGGTCCCAGGCGGTCAGCCCGGTTGGGGTCAGCACCGGCTCGGAGAGCAACGAGCCTGTGTGGCGGCCTTGGTAGCGCAAAGGCCAAGAGACTCATGTGAAACCAGTTTGCATTACTTTTCCTGCTTAGACTTTTAACTGACTGCACACAGGACTGTTGCGGGGGTTGAACCTGTGACTTTTCCGCTACGGGACGGTAACTCTAACCACTTAATATACACCCGTAGTTCTCATTGTTTCGTTTTATGGAACAGGGGCCTTAGATGGCACACTTTTAAAAAATAATTTATTGCCGGATTCCAAAATTTGGATTTTGGTGATAAATATGCTGTACACGCAGATGGAAGATTTATAGGAGTTTTTGTTATGAAGTACTTTTTATGAAAGGGTTTAGTTTTGTACAGAGTTGTTATTGATTGTTATACCAAAGCTGTGTTTTATATTCTTTGTTGTTTTTGTGTTGAAAAGAAAAAAAATGAAGTTGGGTGATGGCCCATTGTTTTTAATAAATGAGATTTCAGAAATAAGTTTCTTGTCTAAAGCTTGTTTCTATTATGCCAATATTATTTTGTCACATTTTGATAAAGGATGTAAAGAGTTGTTCTGTTGTCTTTTAGGCCGTGCGTAAAACATTTCATGCGTCACATCAATTGATAAGTTAGAGAATATAACAGACTCTCAACCAAAAGCAAAACGAAAACTATCGATAATGTTTCCAATATCATCTCCTATAGCCTATCAATTAATCTACTACATTTTAACTGGCCATCTTTTCACTAGTTTGGCGGGACTTCTTTACATCTGGCCCACTGGAGAACGGTCCAGGGGACAATGGGGGTGTATTTTTCTATTGCTATAAAGGTAATTAAAAGTTTGAAAAGGGTCTCATCCTGTATGCAGCGGGAGCTTTAAGAAGTCTTAAACCCTATTCATGAGCCTGGGAAATGCGCTCAGGGGTTAATGTCACTAACAGATTGCCTCAGTGAAAGGAGAATATGGAAGGATCCTCGCTTCCTTTTGTGTATCAATTGTTCAATCCCACTCCCAGTGGTCCCACACCTCAATAAAAGGAGAAAACGAGGGAACTTGGATAGTTTGGTGTGAGAGCGGGGAGGTCTGATTGAAGTCAGGACAGATAAATCAACCTGTTGCAGAACATTTGAACGATTATAATTTACTATCTGGACACACTCTCTGCCTTCCTCACACACACGCAGGATCATTTAAATCAGCCTAAAGTCTGTGGCCAACAGTACACTTTACACACTTTTCTGCGTATTAAAAAAGTCTCTCTCTCTCTCTCTCTCTCTCTCTCTCTCTCTCTCTCTCTCTCTCTCTCTCTCTCTCTCTCTCTCTCTCTCTTGCCAGTGTCTCTGTTTATGCATGGGTGTAAACTTATCCTCCTCCAGTGAGTGGGGTCCGGAACTGGGGGACGTATTTCTGTGTTGGGCGGCGTGGCGCTAGCCGTGTGTCAGCCACTTGCAGTCGGCGGGCCCCTTTGCTTGGGATTATGTTACAGTTTGGTGACCGCCGGTCAAAACCCCTCAACATTTAATACTCCACTGGCGCGCCGTAGGTGCGCATGGCTGGCACAGGCCGAAAGCAAGGAGGTTTTACAGTGTTTCTTAGCCCTGACCACCAGTACTTAAGATAAACATTCTTATTGCTTTTGTTGAAGCCAAAATAAGCCATTTAAGTTGCAAACTTGACGCTATCTCATGCGCAAATATGACCACATCCGTGTTCAAACGGCTCATATGCATTCTTAACAAAAGGAAAAACTTATCTTTTGAACCATGAAAAAAACACAATAGTCGCTGATTCTAATCTATCTCAAGCTTTGCAAGGCCTATAGCTAGATGCTACAGGTGAGAACAATATTGCTGACAAAAAGATTTGCCTACATAATTGAAGATATCTTTAAACAAGTTTCTTTGCATTGTGAATGATGGACACGGCATGTTCACCCTTGAAGGAAAATGAAAAGTAGCTTACGCTGTTGACAATACAATCTAACACAATTTTCAGCTTGGTCTACGTGACGCATGATGGGTATCTTTTCACTGATAACGCGCAACTCCTGGTATTCATCTTTCTTTCAACAGTTTGACTGTCTTGCTGATTCGTGTAGTTGTTTTCTCGCTTTCAACCCCAGAGTGCCAGTGCCCTGCAGATGACACCGTCTGTAAATGGCATGCTGAAACCTCAGTGCCAGTGATGTTGAAGAAGCTTCCTTTTGCAAGCAGGCATAGTGAAACACCAGTTGGCAGCGTGTGTGGGTTCTGTGGTTGTTCTTACTGCCTTCGTGTCTGAGTTAATAGTTCAGAGATGCCTTTGTGGAACTGAGGTCGTGAGAACCGAGCGAACTAGTCTGCCTGCGGCCGGGCACAGTGCCAGTCAGTAAATCCCCGCTGGCAGGCTCAGGTCGTGCAGCCGCTCTGCGGAGGTGAGGAGGCGAACACACACACACGCGTAGCCGCCAAGAAGCGAGCCTGGTCCGGTGTAAACAAGAGGGATCGTGGGGGGAGGGGGGTGGTTCTCTGATCCAACTGTATCTACTCCCAAGAGAAGTTGACTGAGTCCATCTATTTTTATATTGTAACATTCTGTAGGTTATTAGTCTTTCACTGCAACAACCCAGGTAAGCTGCTGCGGTCTGTGTGAAGGAAGATAAAGACATGGCTACCAAATGCATACTGTTTGCAATGATGCAATCAAAGAGCAAAAAGCATTTTGTCAAATAGAAAATCACCTCAGGATCAAGTTTCATAAACTGGTGGAGAAAGAAAGATAAAAACAGCACACACTTTTAGAAATCACGTAAACACATAATGTAGGCTGAAATTGCTGATCGTAATGCATATCCGGTGGATTGGCCTTGCTCTACTCACTGAGCTGCAGGATCACTAATATAGTACAGCCTACAGTACTTAATTAATCTATTTTATCAAATATAAATAAAAACAGGCGGGAATCCCCCGTGATGAAAGAGATTCCTTTAAAGGTCCGAATGTCCCTCGGGGTTCTGACCATTGCATCCCTTGGGAGAAGTCGCTATTGAAGGGGGTCGGGGTCATCAGAGGAGCCACAAATTATCATTCTCATTAGCGACTGAATAGAAGAACGCGCGCACTTCTTTGCCGCCAAACTTTCCATCATTCAAACATCACACTTCCCTCCAAATTGTTGTTTGCTATTGTTGCATGAGGCCTTGTTTAGTCAGAACTTAGTGCTTTTTGTAGGCCTATGCCATTTCTACAGCTGAATCTTTCATGCAGGACTTCAACAGTCTCTCCTTCTCATTCATTTTGAGTATCAATGAGCACCATGTACTCAAACAAGGAAATGAGCTGAGTTCCTTAAATCAATCAGTGCAAAATATAAATGTTAATTTCCCATACCAGACTTTTGGGGTTTTTAATTTAAATGAAATAAGGATGTGTCAATAAAGAGTTAACTAAAGGTTATGTCACTCTCAGTTGTGTAGAGGTATAGGGTTCTTTTTTAAACAGTAGATGTTTAATAGAAGTGCAATAAATATTTGATGCAATATATACACAATTATTACCAATGGAAAACAATTTAACTCACTAGTGGCTCACTCAATTTACATTGAACACTGGCAAAGAGTCATAGTTGCCAGTTTGACAATGGTGTGTTTTCTATAAATATTCCTGACGAGGGAGGTTTCATTATCGCCTACACTGTTATGCCACATTACTTTTGAAACATGATGCCATGAGGTGCCAAAAAAGTTCAGGTTTCTCATTCCAAACAAAGACGTAATAAGGTGATTTCCCTCCTTAGCTCCTACTCTTTGGTTACAGGCTGAATCCCCCCCACCCCCTCCCATTTATTTTTAACATTGCTTTTGTTAGATATATACATATAAAGGATATATTGATATTAGTAGCTTACTCAATATCTCTCAAGCAGCAGATCACCCCAAGCACAATATGCTTTTAGCTTGGAGCTCTGACAGTTGTTCATTCTGAAAACGGGTTGAGGAATATAGGCCACCCTGTTGCTCTTGGTAGTTAATGTTTTTTGAGAGCTCCCCTGCTCTGACTTTCACATGGATGACAGGCTATATTTGCTCCTCAATTTGAAGACGCTGCAGCTACAAGAGCATAAGGAAATGTTCTGCATGCTTTGGCTACAGGTCCTGGACTGGTGAGGAAAAGGCGGGGCTGGAGCAGGCATCACAGATGAAGTGTATGTATGTGTCTGTCTGTGTGTGTTCTGGACACTCCTCCTTGCACCTGTTTTCTTGAGCATAAGAGAGGGCAATACGGGTAGGCAGATGAGTATGAGGAGATAGACAGACCAAGAGGGTTGTGGAAGTAAACAGGAAAAGAAGGTGTTGAAACTCAGGAAAGTACAAAATTGGGGCATATGATGTAAACAGCAACAGTGGAGATAGATTCAGCTGATGCAGATTATGCATTTTTAAAGTGTCACCTCATATTTGACTCCTTGACACCCTATTAACATGTGTTCACTTTTTATGTTTTAGCCATACTCGCCTTCCTCCTCTCACCACCCGCTGTCTCTCTCTCTTTTTTTTTTCTTGGCTCCTTCCAAGCCTCCATCCAGTCTCAGTATTTATAGCCAGGGACCACTTATCCCTGGGATTGGGTGTGAGGTGTTGGGTGGGTGCAGATGAAGGAGGTGAGGCAGGGTGGGCAGGCGCAATGGGACGGGTCAAGCCTTATCAAATATCACAGCGCCTGTGTGCCGCTTGGGCTCCGTTGATCCTCACCGCTTGTCCGCAGAACGTATTTCTGAGGCCAGGTTTGGCTTTTCAGCAGCTTCTCCCATTTCACGGCATGAGGCCTGTGGCTTACAGCCTTTGCAACTGGTGCAGATTCCACCAGAGAAAGTAAAGGGTTCTCTTGACAGGGCTAGGGGTCATCCTACAGACTCCTAGGTGGCCTTGAAGGAGACCTGCCCTTAAATCTGAGCACATTTTATTTATGTGTGTATCTGAGGGGTCATCCCTGTCTTCCCCCAGCAGCGCCGGCAGCTGTTGTTCTATTTTAGCTCTGGTTCAGGAGTAAGTCTCAGAGGTAAATACTCAACTAATGGTACTCTAATGTTGGAGATATGAAAAAACAGCTTAGAGATGTAATGATGTCATGACCCCTCAGTTAAGAGATGAGTAAAATGATTTTTTGGATGATTCTGGCCCCTGTAAATTAAACTGCCCTCACATTTATCTTACCTAAATACAATATACCATTCAATTTTAATTTAATTAATTACGATAACTCAATACCACCACTTTGTGCATGAAACCTTTCCGAGCTACAAGTTTTTGTTTGTGTGTGTATGTGTCTATGTGTGTGTGCCTGTGCGTGTGAATCAACCTGTGTCTCACCACATGCCCAGACACGTCCCCAATTTGACACTTGAGAACAACTTGCAAAGTGATCTGACTCATATGGCTTTTCAAAATGCCACCGTCTGTCTGTTTGTGTGTTCGTCTTGTTCCTTTCTACATGATTCTGCATGTGTGTGTGTATGTGTGTGTGCGCGTGCGTAAGGGGAAGCAAAGGGTATTTGTGTACACATTGCATTGCTTTGTTGGGTGACAGTGTGAGAAAAAACCTTTGACCTATTTCACTTATAAACCCTGCAAGATAAACCATATTATTGTCACCATGCGGTTGGCCAGATGTCAAATGTAATCTCATGTAAGGTAAGAGGCATATCGATGTGATCAGTTTTCTAATCTTTAGATATCTTTTTTTGGCATTTTTACATTTTGGCTTTTCATAGCAGGTAAAACAGGTTTATTTACTAGCATTATACAAGTTAACCAGTAAGCCAGACTACACATTAGCAGGGCCTTGGAGATGGTAAACCTAAATAGGATGCATCTGTTATTAATGAAATTCATTTCATCTGTGTTTCCTGTTTACTGGTATGATCTGTCAAAATGTGTGGGTTAAAAAGTCTATTAGTCTTTCAATTTACAAATGATTATACTTGTATTTATCAACTTCTGTATTTTTCTTTCACTCTATTAGTGAGCAGTATGCTACACGTGCCTTCTCTTTTCTTTTTGGGGAACATAAATGATGTGGAAATACAAGCTGAATAATGTAATCATATCTACTACAGAGGGATGAGAGGTCTTGAAAAAGTGGGCTCCTATAAGAGAGAGTAGCATATACTGTCACTACTGATGAACAGAAAAGTTCCGAGGCTCATCCGTACTTCCGTGGTAATAAAGACAGGCTTGTTTTGTTAAAGAAAGTAGAATAGACAAAACTGTATCTGTCTCAAAGCAGACAAAGAGTCAAGTCACATCACTTATCCAATGCTAAGATAACTTATTTTGTTACCTCAATCTGAGGCCACTTCCTCATTTTGCTCCCCCATCCCTCGTAATATGAGGCAGAAGTAAGATCAAATTATTCTGTTCATAGAAGCTATAGTCAATATTTCTATAAAAGCAATGAATCAACAAAACGTTACTAGAACAGCAGCCTGCATGTCATCATCATCGTAACTGGTTTCTCCTTATATCCATCCATGCTCTCTCCTACTGTTATCTTTCCAACTTTTTAGTAATCTCTGCTGTCTAAAAGATGTCTATGCCGGTCAGCCCTCCCTATCTTGCTGTTGTTAAAGCCATGACTAAAATTTACCACCCCGTCTGTAAAGCTTTATGCCATTGTTTTAGTAACTTGCACTAAAAATCTTGAAATAATTTTTCTTATCTCTGGAATAGAAGTATGTCACTCTCTGTCTCTTCATCTTACAAAAAAAGCAATGTTGGCATCCCATGCAGTTTCCCATCACTTTATATCCAGAAGATCAAGGAGCCTCATAGTCTTATATTTAGCACATGAAATACAAGCATATTTGACAGGAAGGTGTTGAAAAGCTTTCTTTCCTGACCAGCTATCCGCTGGTCGGACTTGTGGTCCTCTCTGAAACCTGGCTAAGATAGGTGATGACAGCCACACTGTTGCAATAGCATTATCACTTTAGCACCATAGAGACAGGGGCATTGTCCCCTAAGCAGGATGTCCTGGTGACTCGTCCCATCTCTTATATGCTATTCCTTTGTGTGTCTCTTTCTGTGGACATTGGGGGCAAATCCTTATAGCAGATGTCACCAGGATCCTCTTTTTAAAATGTTGACCTCTTCCTTCCCATGTCAGTAGATCAACTTGTTTTTTTCCTTTCTTTAGCATTAAGTTTCCATATGTACAGGTTTTGATGGAAAATGCCAAGCAGAGGCTGATGTTGTATGTGTGTTAATACACTGCGTGTGGTAGAGAGCTGGAGGTATGAGATCAGCCCTTGTATTTTTCTTCTTTTTTTCTTTCTTCTTCCCTCTCCTCTGCTTTTCATGCCCTGGGAAGGTAAACACTCATCCTCTTTGCTCTTGTTTTTCTTATAGTTACTGTTGAACAGTGTGTGCTCCACTCGTGGTTTTATTGCCTTGATTGTCATGCAAGAGGCAGGGGAGACAAGTGTCAATAAGTGGATGGGCTCTCTCCAAACAAATGCGCCCAGAGAATAGGCAAAGAGAGCTGAGAATGCAGCTGGGTACACACACACACACACACACACACACACACACACACACACACACACACACAAATGGTTTTGTAATGCCAACTCCCTGAAGACATTAGTCAAACGTCATTCAAACAAGATATGGTAACTGCACAACCCACGTAGCAATGATTTCATTTTTTAAACTCCATAACAGGATCTACCTAGGAAAAGCTTTTCACAACAGTTGAGGTCCCCTTCATAAAAATAACTGCACAATTATAGAATCCATTTTTTAACCGTAATCTGTTCGAGGTTCCGAGATGCCCCACAGAATTTCCAGATCATCGTCATAAACTGTGACTAAGAAAGCCTAAAATACAAACAGCACACACTTTGTTTAAATATTTTAAAGTTAAACTCTGGGTGTATCTTTAACTAAAGTGTTCAGATGACTTTGGGTGCGTTTTGACCAATTTCATTTCACTTTTTTTGTTTTCATTGACCATCATTATCATTAAAGTGTATGCACTATTATGTCCAAATCAAAGAATAACACTGTTGAGAAATCATGTGTTAGTTAAAAAATTATGACTCTCATAACAGGAACATTTAAAACACATAATCTATCAACACTTCCAAACTCCCTTGCAAACATGAATCACCCCACTGTCATACTCTTATCTCAGCCGATATAACAAACAGCTTTTTAGTGGTACTTAACAATGGATAGACAGAAGGTAAACAGTGGCCCTGCAGCCGCCTTGTGGCTCTGCTTGTGTCTTTCTGTCCGCTGGTGATCCCTCCAGGATGGATCACCCGTCCAGCCCGACCTCTCATCTGCAGTCATGCTCTGCTCTCGAGAGCTTAAGAGACTGGGCCTCATGATGAATACATGGACCCATGATAAGATTAGCATGGGGCAAACACACACAGGGCACTGTCTAGAATGTTATTCTCAGTCTTAACCCATTCATAAAGGAATGACACTCTTCTCATCTTCCTGTCTCTTGCTTTATTTGGGAAGTTTAGGAACAATGACACAGTTTGTGTCCTTGTTCTAATGCAACTGTCAATGTGAGTTCTACCAATTTACAAAAATAAATTATTTACTCACTTATGCGTGATGTAGACAGTTGTAGGTTTATTCGCTGTTCAGATGTCTGTATTATGGGCACATTTTCTGCCTCACCCCAAAACAGCGGAGGTGAATGAAAGTTTGTTTTGTGCTCACAGGAATGAAAACATCTGCATTAATTTTTTTTTAAATTCAGTAATGAGTCTTTCCAGAGAGTGCCCCAGTTGCTCTTGATATTCAACAGAGAAGAGGAGAGATAACAGTTTTTATAGAAATTACTTTCTACTACCTAAAGTTCTCTCTGGGAATAAGTCTTGCTTTGAGAATCAACACTAGTGTCAATAGGATAGATAGAAAAAACAGATAAAACTCATCATGGACACATGTACACTCTTCTTTGTGCATGCAGTCTTTGCTACCACATCCTTAGCTTTCACCGTTAAAACTGTCTTGGCAAATTATTCCTAAAGGGGCTATTAATGATGGATTCATATTATAAACCAGTACATTAAGTCACTAAATTATTATTAGACAGTTAGTGTCGCTAACTGTTATTGATATCAGTGATTCTGGTTTTGGTTTTACTTAGCATTGGATCAAAACCAAATTTAGAGGTACTGCCCACCACATCTTTCAATAAAGAAATAGCCCCTGAAATGTTTTAGTCTGATTTCAGCAGCAAAAGCTAAAATTCATTTTTTGCTTCCATTGACGCAGACGTTTCAGAGACATACATCTCAAAATCTGGGCAAATAAATCTGAGACTGTCTGAATGGATCCCACTGCAAGTGTTTTTGTCATTTTGGGTAAACTTGCCCTTCACAGTAATGCTTGAAATGACTGTGCCAACCACATAGTTGATCAGAAGTCATGATTCATTATCTTCTGTGTCATAAAGACACCTGTGGCTGCGGTAGCTTGTTCTTAAGAACTGTCTAGTTAAACCACTGCATGGTCTGGTGACAGTCTGAGCCTGATCTGAACGTTGGAGTTAACATCTGTGTGTTTGTGCGTCTGAGTGTGTATACAGGATGCCTGGCCACCTCCTGCTGTGTTGCCCTGCGTTGACTGACAGCACCAGACCCGCTGTACAATAGCTGATCTTTGCTCTGTGTCTGACTGTATAAACAGAGTGAGATGGCTCCCTCATGCAGAACTCCAGTATTGATCACTTTGGCGAGATCCCACAGCCACACTCATTGTCCTCTGACTCTTTCTCTCATGCCAATCAATAGCTCTTTGTGTTGATTTTTACCCATTGACAAATCACTCTTCTCCATTGCCTTTGTTAAGCTGTCAGTCAAGTGGATGGTATTGCCTTATTTGATCCTCATTCACTCCTGAGTTTCACATTCCAAGAGGAAAGAGTACAATCAGTCCTGAATAGCAGCGACTGTCTGATAATGACGATTACAACATACTAAAGTGTATCTTGTGGCAAAAGAATCTGTATTAGATTTAGCATTTATGTTTGGAACAAACAGCTTGCTTGAGTAACATTTTAGCTAATCAAAATGAATACAAACTTGCACACAGTGCACACACCATAAGTTGTATATTTACCTTGCATATGCCTGATATGAATTTGATGTTTAATTAATTAATTGTAAAAAAAAATAATAATAATTTGTAATTTTATTGTAATAATGTATCCTTAATGTACTGGCCCACAACAACCAAAATTCCCTTGACAAAGCTGACTGCAAATTGAATAGCTTGTATTATTTCCTTCATCCTTTGAGTCTGACAACGTCAGCGCCCATCAAGCTGTCAGCAAATAAAAGTCTTGCGAGTCATTAAACCCCATTGTCTAAATGAAGGATCTCTGTTCCTGATAAAGTGACATGACCGCGGTGGTGCCCACAGACTGATGACGTGAGTCAGAGGGAGATCTGCTTCCACCTATTGACATTAGCACACTACTAAGCCTCAAAGTTTTACAGAGCATAGGTGAGTCAGCCTGAACCTAGAAATTAAACTCTATTATTTGTTCATTTATAGATAGTGAATTTTCTTTTCTTTTTTACTAAAATGTAGATTTTGAAAGAAAAAGTGTAAGAAGAGTAGGAAAGTCTAGATTTATGTACTACACATGTTATAGGTGGTCAGGGTGGATGGTTGGTGTGCAAACTACAGGACTTTGACTCCAGAGACTGTGTGGTTTGCATCCTGAGTCCAGAGTTACATTAAGGCAACAAACACACAACAAAAGTTAAAGGAAGGATTGTAAGTGAACAGTCTCAGGCTTCAAGTCACTGTCGAGTTTTTCAGTATTTCACCAAGACCATAATCTTTTTTTGTCAAACCATGACATAATGGTTTGAGTTCCTAAACATAACCATTTAAAAGCTATATCATTTTTTATTTGCAGAAATACAGAAATGAAGAAATACCTTAAAGGGCAATGCCAATGGCCACTAGATGCTGGCACCAAGTTTGGGCTTCAAACCAGCTCCTTTGCAAACCAAACCTTGTTATGTCCTCCTTTCTATAATTATAACTAACTATTTTACTGTGATTGTTTAGTTCCTTCAAGAGAGGTCAGGTTATTACATATATATGTTTTCATCAAAATGATTGTTTGTCTCTTGCAATGAGAGGAATTTTTCTTCTCCTATTTCTTGATTGTTTCACTTTCTTAATCCCATGTTTGCTACAGACTGTGATACCTGTGACCATTTGACCGTGACGTCATATGATATCTAAACTTGTAGGTGTAGTTATGCTTACAAGGTGTTTACATGCACCCTACCTCAGTAACTTTTTGACTTTTTCATTGTTTGATGCAACAATATCAACATGGAAAAGCTGAGTCACTGAATTAACCACCTGCTGAATATCCCGACTTTCGCTGCCAGGAGCTGGTTTCCGTTTATTAAACTGCAGCTTCATAACAGGTGCGACCTTTTGACATTCAGTTGTGTTGCAACAAGTAACCTCTCACTGTTTCTGAATCTCTGATGCCATCACTATCTTTCTGCCAATGTAAATGATCAGCTTCTGTGCTGTTGTGTATGCAGGTTGGTTTCCCTGTATGTGTTTATCCCGTGGTGCAGCCCATTCTTTCACATATGGCCACTTGCCATGAGTCAGCGGCAGTGGTCAGAGGTTTCCACTCCTAGACACAACAGTCTATCCGGGAATAACAACGCTCTGATGCCTCAGTCTTCCTATATTGTCTGGGATGATTCCGAGTCGGGAGAGGCTTATTGTTTGGATGTCTTTGTAGTGCAAGTCCATTGCTGCGGAATGTGGGGATTTCCTCCCTCACGGGTATTTTTAGATCTCTGTGTGAATTCAAGGGAACTCTGCATAATGCTGTGCAGTGTGGGGTCCAAGGGTGGGGTCTGTGCACCCGTTCTCATGTGTGGGAAACTGTGTGTATGCTCATATGATCACAGAGAGGATGTGTGTCTGTGTATATGTGTATGTGTGTGGAGAGCTGTGCAGCATATTTGGGTGCAGAGTCATATCTATGTCACCCAAGACTAGGATAAGGATCATCAAGGAAATGCTTTGTTAAAACAAGGTTGGAGTACTCAAAGTCTGCTTGATTGAGACGGATGCTCAGCCTGTAATTCACTTGAAATTTCACAGTGTATTTACCCGCTGTTTCCGGTTTGACAGCTCCAGATTGTACTGCAGAGGGTTAGTTGAAAACTGACTGGTCTGGACACACTGCATGTTCGAGGGGTCTTCACCAGGTCACCTGGGGGTCTCTGACCTCCCAGGGTAATGTTCTCCTCCAGGTCCCTCTCTTTGACAGCAGTCAATGGAGGCGTCCATGCAGGGGACAGCCAGGCGGATAGCTGGGGTGAAATCAGGGAATAGACAGGTCATATCCAGAAGGACCTGTCACCTCCAAATCAAATCGAGTGAGATCTCCTTCCGGGTCTCACTCACACCCCATCACCTTAATTGACATCAAGTGACACTTTGGCTTGACCTGTCTTCTGCAGAGTATGCAGTTGTAGGAAGCATTGTATGTATGTGTGTGTGTGTGTGTGTGTGTGTGCGTGCGTCTATGTGTGTGTGTGTATGCATCCATGTCTCCTAGAAATTATGGTTATACATTGCTGTGTTTTTACAATTATGCTGCAATATCAAGTAATTGTTGCTTTGTTTATGTTGACAAGGAGAGTTTTGAATGAATGTACAGCTATTTTGGTGAGCAAAATAAAGAAAAATGTTACTGAACATTTTACTCATATGTATTTGCCAGATATTTTCTCATCGTGTCAACAGAAAATGCAATTTTGTCTGCATTATCTTTCTGTCAAAACTGCAATTTAACAAAACATAAACCAAATTTCTAGACAGTATTAGTTTATGTCTGTATGGTTGTTCCACTGAATCTTTTTACTGGGTGGAAAAATTAAAAAAAAAAAAAATAGATGTTCTGTTAATAAGAGGATGAATTGAGTTGAACTGCAGTATAAACATCAGAATGGACTGACTCAAGGTCACAGTGCTGTTTAGGGCTGCAGCTAACAATCATTGCCATTATCAGTTGATGTGTTGTTTATTATTTTGTATAATGATTAATTAATGGGCAGTGAGTAAAATGTTAGATAATAGACAAAAACAATTTCCCTGACTCCAAGGTGGCAACGTTTATTTTTTAACATTGATAAAACAGTCAAAACAGTATAAATGACCTTTTTAAGAAGACACAGAATGTGTCACAAAACAAACTGCTGATTATTTTTTGTTGATTAACTTAAAGGACAGTTTCGAAATGTAAAGCCTGTCTTAAAACAACAGTCAGATGTTCATAAGAACACTGAAAAAGGTTCACTTTGCTGTTATCATTGCTCCTGTTCATACTGGCTGTAGAAATATCCCCTTTCCTATGTACTTTTAATGTAAATGATGGGGGCCATAATTCACAGTGTGCACAGCCACATTGTGTAAAACTGATTTAAAAGTTGATGTGAAGTTTATTTGAGGCTTCATCAGTCTGAGTTAGTCATATCAAGTGGATATCTGCCATGTTTACAGTCTTTTTAGCATCAAATTCCTTCTTTGTGTTTCTTCAGATAGTGTATGCCTGTTGAGCTGTGGTGGAAGTATAGTAACAAAAAGAGGGATTTGGCACAGACTGTTACGTTGAATGATATCTACTTGATTTGACTCATTTGGAATGAAGCTTCGTATTAGCTTAAGTGAAACTTTTAAAAACATGTTTACACAGAAGGAGGACTGTGGTCCAAATGGTCAGTATGAACATGAAGAATGATGACAGCAAGTAAAAGACATTTCAGTGTTTATTTGGGCAGACAGACTTTAAAATTATGAACCTGTCCTTTAATGCCTCAAACAAGAGGAATTGTCTCCATGTTTCTATAGTGCTGTGTTTGTTAAAAGTAGAGCATCTGGGTTACCCCCATATGGACCATAACAACCCTCCCACCACACAAAGCCTGAAATGACATCATCACATATTTCAGTGGTGAGTAATGAAGCAGGTCAACTCTTGAATGTCTTGTTCACACACTGCTTATCTTTCCTGATGGAATTAGACCTCCTACCTTAAATGCCCGCTTTATGAGGGACTTCCCCAGTTGAATCATAATTGTGATTATCTTTTATCTTTAAATCATTTAGTCCTAATTAGATCATTATTGATAACTCACTAAGCTGGTAAGGAAAACACACTCAGGAAAACCATATAGTTTTCAAATGTGTGAATATGATAATATATAATAATATATGTGAATGTGATAATTTTATGAAAATGACAATATAATGTTTTTGCATTTTTCACCTGATTATTTCCAATTTCATATGGTTGTTTTGTACGATGTATATATATATATATAATTTGAGTGATATGCACTTCCATTGGTATTCAAACATTTTGTGTTTTTGATGTATTGCCACAACACAATCAAATGACCTCTTAGTCAATACTGTTACTATATGCCAAATGTTTGTTTGATTGGATTTCAAGTGTTGTTTAACATTATTAATGATAACACAACACGATTATTTTTAATCTGATAATAATTTAATTTTTTTCTCTTCAAGCACTCCCTTGCAACTGGTCGTGGTGTACAGTGACCCTTGTTTGGGAATTACTGCAGAATCTACTCAGAGCATGTAAGTAACTCTCATTAACCTTCCTATTAAAATTAAAGTTATTCATTTATAATCTCTAACAGCAAATATGTTTTGTAAGAAATGTAACACTGCCTAAATAATGCTTTTTAAAATCCAAATAATGAGGAAACATGGTAATAAACATATGCAGAATGCAAAATGTATGTTCACTGAAGTATTTCATTTGTTTTTCTTAGTCTCCACTCTTGCAATACAATATTCACTCCTTGCAACTAAAGCAAGCAAGGTTTGTTTAGGCACTCACCACACCTCATAATGGAAAGCTGGAGGTCTGAATTAACATTTAAACAACACCACAATCTCTCCCTAACCTCAGCCAAAGTGCTTTTGTGCCTGAACCTAACCACACAGGACTCTTGCTGAATCCCGACCACCTCACTACAACTTGTGCATGTTGCATAAATATAGCACTTCCCACACAAGAAAATATTTTTCTTAGGAACATAATCCAAGCAGCAATTATGTTTCCTCACAAAATGTAACTGGAAAAACAACAAACAGCAGGGAAAAAATGTCTAAGTGACATGGTTGACAAAAAGTGACCAATATAATGTAAAACAGAACACATGCAAAGTCTAAACATATGCAAAGAATGTAAATATGATATGAGTAAAACATTCAAATAAGTTATATTTACCCTCAAGGTGAGCAGTTAACCAACCTTTTAATTTCTGGTAGAAGCAGAAATGTGTTCAAAAAGTTACTAAATAAATAACTAACTAACTAACTAACTAAATAAAATGTTTCAATTTCTGTGTCTGATGAATACAAAAATTATTTCATATATGAAACCTGAAAACATATAAATATTAACACTTTTCTTCCCGTGGAAGTAGTTCATATCAGTAAATCCAGCAGCAACAGAAATGAAAAGTTCCACACCAACATATGCTTTTTTCTATTATGTCTTTAAATTAATTCTTTTTGCCTCCCTCTTTCTCCTTAAACAAAAAGAGAGGCCTTTAATGTGCGTATTAATGTAGAAGCAGGTGGTAAAGAAGCCTTTGTTAATCACTTAATGATGAATTCCCCCCACTTTACATGGTGGCTTTTTCACCAGCCGTTTACTCCTTGTGCATGGGCTGTGGAAACTTTATAAAAAGTTTATCTTACCATGAAATGAGTAGGCACAGATAAATGGCTAACGTGGGGTTTTGTCCATCAATGCAGTCGACCTATTGGGGGTCCACCGACTGGGCAGGTTTGGACCATATGTCATCATTCCGAGTCTTTGTGTGGGCGTGTCTCTGTGGCAACCACATCAGCTGTGGCCATTGTGTGTCGGGATTCAATGGCCCATATATTCATTGCAGGGCTAGTGTGGGCCCCGCAACAGAAACAAATTGATACATACAAGCCCCAGCCCCATTTGGCTCGCATGACACATTTCAAATGGACAAAAAAAGGACATTTTAGTCTGTTGAAAATCTTGAGAAAAGCTTGGTCACCATAGTGACCATGCAGTAAAAGCGGCCATGGACCATTAAACTCCAATCAGATGTAAATTTGGGCTGCCCTCAGGCCCACGGACGGAAAGCCTCCTTCACACAGCAGACACAAATTAAACAGTTTGTTTGCCAATTCACATGTCATCTTAATGGGTTTTTATTCGTTTGCCCTTTGTTTAACTGAAGAGAATTACAAACTGTCATTGATTTATAATATCTGACCACTTCAGCTGCTATTCATTACTCACTGCACCTTAAATAGTTAAAGAAGATAAAGAACACTTTAAAAATGCGACATTATTAAAACAATGACATGATTTTCACAATAAAAGTGAAATCATTGTAACTAGCTATGATTATTTTAAATTATATAAACATTATATGAAATATAAAATGGAAGAACTTCTATTTATGTTTTCACAGTTCTGCCTGTGCTTCTTTCTTCCTGAGCAATTGATCTCTTTAATTGATCTACTTGTCTACTTGAGTCACAGATGACGTGTCAACTAGTTAGGAAGTCAGATAATCAAATTTCCTGTTCGATTTACACAAATGTTCTCAGCTCTGACTTGAAAACTATTTTTGTTTCAGATACTTTAAATGCAGCACAAGTGGGTGCTTCATTAGAGAATGTGTTTGGTTTTTTTGAGGGGCTTTGTTTTGGTTTTTTTTGTTATTGTTTTTTTTGCTATAAAATGCCCGGTAACACAGGAAACAAGTTTTATGGAAAACACGAAGCCATTGGGTGACACTGTCTCCGGGACAGGAAGCATTGTACCCTTGTGACTGGGCAGAGAAAATATTTTGCTTAACTTGATGGCTGGAGATTTGTCCGAGCCTGTCATGCCATTTGGTTTGATTTGAGGTCACGTGCAGTGTCTGATGTTATTGTAATAATCAGGATTATTATGTTTAACAATGCCTGGCCTCTGCCAAGTACAGGTTAACAAAAGGGGAACACTGATATTGATTGCTGCACAACTAAGCAACGCACTGTGAGACTATTTTGCTTACTTTCAGCTATCATTAGGAGAACCATATTCCCTCTGTATTATGTAATTACAAATAAACACATATAGCTGTAAGACATATGGCAAAAACAGAAAAAATATTTCTAACAGTAATTATGTGCAATAATGGGCAATTTTTTGCAATCAGAATTTAAAAAAAACAAGCTGAGTGACGCTGTTGCAGAAAAACAAATGATGTAACATTTCTTTGATATCTGACTATTGATCATTTTTAAAACACTCCGTCTGTCTCTGTTCACTGGGGTTAAGGCAGATACAAGCAAGTAAATGTGAACTTATTGCATTTTGGAAGTAACTTTCCCAGTCCTCTCACAGTAAGCTACACTGCTCTTCTTGTTGCTACTCCAAGTGGGCCCATGTCCGAACATGTGAAAGGGGTGAAAACTACGACTGCTGCTGGTGTTAATGAGAGACAAGTGTGTGGTCCTGTTGTTCAGTCTGTCTTCAGGACGCTGTAGTCAGTCTTGTCTCTCCTATGGCCTCATACAGTAAAACTGCTCTGTTATGACAACACCGGACAGGCAGAGCGCAGCATGGGCTTCCACTGGCTCTTGACCAAGCTGACCTGGGACCTGACATTACCAGTATAGCTGCAGCCTCCCCATTGCTAGCCCTTTGTTGCACAGTGTGGCTAACGATGCCCTGTCTATCTGCCATGCTGTCCTCCATGCAGGGCAGGGGGAATGCTAATTTGACAGAGGGATGATTAACTACAGCAGCCACAGTAGCAAACAGCCTCATTTTCATGTGTTATTGTTTCCAGTGTCTCACCTCCCAGAGAGATTTGACTGCTGTATTAACAAGTTATTCTTGTCTCAAGGGGATATTTATAAGGCAGTTGCTCAACAGTTTGTCCTCAAAATGACTGGTATGCCACCAAGAATAATTTTGTTTTTCAAAAGTTTTCTTTGATTTTTTTGTCTGAAATGTACTCCTCACATGAAAATCCAATGAACTGCCTGTGAACTACACTAAATATTGACTGTCTCTTAGATAGAAGGAAAGAGGCCACTAGAGACTCAAAAAAAAAAGACTGAAAAGGAGGCAGGATGGAGTACTGTCTGGCTGTCTGGTGTCCACACAGAGCTGCGTCTTGTCCACTGGTGGCTGTGGAGGATTCATTAGGCTCCACATTCACTCCCCCTGCACGTGAGTGACAGGTCCCTACAGCCAGTGTCATCCCTCTCTAAAGTGCTGCAGATCATCCCACTCCTCTCTTGCCCATCTGGCTGCCTGAATCTAACAAGGGGTGTCCTCCGGTTATAAGAGAGTATAGAGAAAGGAGGAGGGAAAGAGAAAAAGTTAAAGACTCGAAGATCCTATCAGATTCTCCGTGGTCTGTGGGCTTCAATTATTCAGAGCTTATCTTTTCAGCTTGGCTGATCTCCAAATGAATAAAGTGCGGGCCGTATTACTGCTGGCCGGGCGCACCTCTAAAGAGGCTGAAGGAGGATCAGGGCTGTGGGTTATGGTGTCAATCTGGCCCTGACCCCTGGGGTTAGGGAGGTGACGTTATGTAGTGACAGCGCCTAGGAATCCCCTTGTAGCACGTCCATTTAGACCCTGTAAAGATAAATGGAAAAGGGCAATCACATTAGAAGAGGTTTATTTCCATTTTAAACCAAAAAGAAAAAGAAAGAGAGAAAAAATCTCTCATCACAAAGTGCCTGACTCTTGACTTTAAAGTTAGCTCCAAGATGATGGCTGGAAAAGGTGGAAGTCAGAGGGTTAAGCTGGCACAGTGAGTGCTGTCATTTGTGTCAAAAGCTGCATCAAATGGCTTTAGAAGAAGCCTATGAGTACCATAACAGATGGCTGATACAGACCATTTCAATGTAAGGACACACTGCAAATACAATGTTTTATGGAACAACATTGAGAAATCATCCCTTGAATACTTCCGAAAAGCATACATGCACAGTTTTTGCAGACATAAATATGGAGCCCAAATCAATGAAACCAACATAGTTATGCATCTCCTGGAGTGACTGAAGTGACTTTCCTCTTTAATTTATGCTTATTTGTGATCATGGTTCAGGCATTCTATTATGGGTTAACATTTACCCTGATGTTTATTCTTAACTCAACTGATCTTGATGCAGTTGTTACTGTAAAAGAGAGAAAAGGTGAAAACTTTCAATAAACAGAATCTATTGGAAGTCATGTCTAAATATAAACAAACATCAGGATGAATATAAACTATGCATTGACATTTTGCATATATAAAATAATATCTCACCAGTAACTTTTCTGTTTTCCCATATTGTGAATGGTTTTATGTGGGTTTGAGAGTTTAGGTGCAGGGATTGTGCCACACCTCTGGGTTAAGTGAAGTGAAACCCCTGGACGAGTCCCACTCTGTACTTGGCACTGAGCCGGGGAACAATGGGAGACTGGTGGTCCCTCGTTTTTGCGGGGTCCCTTCCATCCCTGAGAATGTCCAACTCTCAGATCTTCCGACAAGTGTTGCCGATGCCTCTCTTTTCTTCTGCCTTCATGGAGATGGCTGGGAGATTCTCATGCCACTGCACAATGCCTAAACAAGCGGGTATGTCTAATTCAATTAAGTCCACAAGCCTGTGCCAAGTGGGCCCTGGTCCCGTGTGACAGGGATAATGAGTGGGCAGAGAGGAGGAGGAGGAGGAGGAGGAGGAGGGTGAGTGGTGGGATGTAAGGGGTTGAAGAGGAATGCTTGCACCCATTCAGATGTTCATACTTCATTCTTTTTATATTCTATTCTAGGCTTTAATGTTTCCAGGATGGCCAGGTTCATTTGATGTCAAATGCAATATTTTGCATTCCGACATTAGTGTCCAAATGCGCTTGAGGGACGTTGAGAGATCGGGAATTATAAGTAGCGTGACCTCAGAATTCCTACAATTCATCGCTTAGAAATGTTTCCAGATCTGGATTCTTTTCCACTGTTTAGGGGACAATATCTCACACAGAAGGTGTGCAAGAGACAGAAACTCTGACTCAACAAACCATGTAGATACCTGTAAAGAGAAGCAGACTCTCCTTGTGGTTTCTAAAGCTCTTTATCCCCTCAGTTCAGTTAATATTCTTATTTGTTTTGCCACATATTTGAGGACACACTAAACTTACGGTGTTTCTTAACACAACTGTTTTAAAATGTAGCATATAAAATGTATGAATTTTCAACTTTCAGCTACGTTTTGCTGTAAGACTGTCATTGGAGAATAACCATTCATTTCCTGTTTCAACAGTCAACATGAACTAATTTTAACCATGACCCCATTTTTTCCCTCACCTTAACAAAATGATAGTTTAACCCAAACAACAAACTGAGTTTTCTTTGTGTCTTAACCAAACTGTTGCCACACTCTGTAAGATCACATACAGTAATTCTGTATATTGTACGTGTTAGGGAGAGAAATTACAAACAACATATATCCATTTAATATGGAGGACTAGTTTGCTGCAGTTGTACATCATTGGATTGTAGCCCTGTACAGCAGCAATATCTTTCACATATTTTATTAAAATGTATATAAATTTATCTGCCTATGAATCTTTGCACCAAGACAGGTTTGTATGGCTTAGTGACATGTACTTATCCTGTGTCAGAGAAGAAAGTTGCTAAATAGCGCAACAGTCACGGCTGACAAGGAGTTAGACATTGTTTAAGAAAACCTGCTTTTCTGCATTTTCAATACTTTTGACTTCAGCTGTGAAGTATCTCAGACCTAAGAAGCCTTTAGTTTCACTGAAGTTTCCAAAGGACTCCTGCTGCTCCTCAGGGACCCTCGTCCCTGACCGGCACAAAAAAGCCCCTTAAACATTTGACTTTCTCACAGAAACAGCTTGCTAAATGGTATTTCTGTAATGGACTCCTGCTAGGGTTCATATGTGTTGTATAGCCACGTTGCACAAAGTTGAGTCAACATGATTACCATGAGAATGCTCGCAAAGAAAGGCCCAAAAAGTTTTTTTTTTGAATAAAAATCTGAAACTATAGAATTCTTTGTTTTCCCAGGGGGAAAAAAAGATAAAAATCAAAGGCATCGATGGTCATTTTTTTCTATCGGAAAAGTGCTACCGAATGAATGTCTTATTTACATGCCAAAGGGAAGGGCCATGGTTTTAAAAGGATGGGAAAGCAGGGGCCTCTATTATGGCGGTGCTGGTCGCAGAGGCCGTGGCTACTCTGGCAGCCTCCCTGCCAGGCAGCGGTTAACAAGGCCTTGGCTGAATTAAAGAATGGCAATGAGTTTTTAATTGGTGACACATTATATTTATCAAGCTGACAGCGGAGTGACTGCGCTGCAGCCTTTCTTGTTTTGTCCTTGTGTGCGCATTACTTCCCCCTAGGTGCCCCTGCATGATACCCCCTGTCTGCCGGGGTCCCTCACGTGTGAAGAAAGAAGAAAAACATAATAATCGAGCATCAAGTTGAATGATAACACTGAATTATTCATTAGGGTCTCTTAAAGTGTTGGATAAATCAACCCCCCCTTCTCCTCTTTTTGTAACAAAAGCTTCTCTGTCATTCACTTCAATCACGCCAGTTTAAAGCTTAGCATAAAGACAAATCCTTTTCAGCCCTTTTTATCCATCTTGACAGAAGTTCTGCTGCAGGGCCGGAAAAGTTATTAACTAGTGTTTAATATTTGGATGGGAGTGTTTGGTCACCTCTTCTATACATGACGTTTATGTGTGGCCCTCCTATACACCAAGCAGCCTGTGACTTAACACTTAATAATGACACTCAATGTTGCAAATGTGACCATATGCCATGAATATATTTGAGCGCCAATTAACATTCCATTATTCAACTTTTATTATGAGATTTAATTCACTCAAATACCCTCTAGAGATGTATATACACTTCATTTCACAGCTATGTTCTATATGGTATATGTTACCAGTGAGTATTAAATTACACTTTTAATTACCAGTGGGACGGGCAAAACACCATTAGACTAAATTACTTATTCATGGATACAGTCTATTCTGTTATAAAATGTACAACAGAAAAAAATATATGTTTAGTTTAGTTTGATAGAAGACTCAGAATAGGGAATACAAGAATTATATATACGTATATATATATATATATATACACACAGATTCAAAAACCTGATCAAATTCCAACAATAACTTAAACTCAAGAAGGCAGTTCAAAAACACTTTATTAACTGATCAGCAAACTTCTAGTTACTGCGAGAGATATAACAAAACATTTGCATTTCTCTGTGTTTAACTTAAAACACTGCCTCTTTTTGAATAACAGCAGGTTCCAAACAGTTTTAGAAGAAATCCTTTGTTGTTTAGGGCGTTCCTAAAGCGAAGGGGGGTAAAGACGAGAGGTCCTGGCAATGCTTTTCAAAATGGTAGTGAAAGAAAGGGAGCAGGGTAAAGGAGGCCTAATGAAATATTTAAGATTTAGGCTAAAAAAGGAACTCTGAAAAAGTTTGCAACAAAGGGGTCTACCGAGGGCCTCCATTGTCCCGGGACGTGGCGGAAGCAGGGGCCAAGCTGCTACAGATGTGAGGAGGGCCCATATTGAGTAGGGATGTGTAGGCTCTGCTCACAGCTGTGTTGCCGCACTCCCGCCCCAGCCACCAGCCCCCTGCCTTTGTGAGCCTTTGTGGGGGCCACAGAGCAGCGATTTTACACCGAGCTGATTGCACAGCAATGGCTTTGTGTTGCCAACAAGAAAGCCACGCCTATTCTTGACCATCGGCGCACACTCTCTTTGCATCACAGACACACACATAGACATTCCCCGTCAGCCTACACTGAAACTCTGTCTCATAGCTTTTTATTATTTAAGAATGACAAGGTGATGAATCCCCTTTCTGTGGGCTGATATGAGCTGTGCTAGTTGTTTGGGTGAGGGGGAGGATCTATCACTCTGGCTCCTCATCCAGGATCTGCCTATTTAGCGCCTAACTGCTTTTGATTAATGGAGGGCCCATTCTATGTAACATATGCCATTTTCAAGGCCCAATAAGGGAACCGCATTTGCTGATGTTTTTGAGTAATGATGTCACAAGGTCACAGCAAGCAGTTTAGACACAGAATGAGTGAAACGAAGGACGAAATGGAGCTTTTCCATTTGTAAATGAGCAGTTAATCCTTCATCTGGTGGGGAGTAAATGTGTTTTCACTGTTTAAGGTTAAGGGATGAGAGCGGGAAAGAAAAAACATGTTATAAGCTAATTTTCCAAACAAATATTCAATAATTCTTCCTCTTGGTTCAATCTCACTCAGACCAGTTTTATCTTCAACACTTGCACATGTTTCTGTTATCTCCTTTGATCCGTTTATGTATCTGTTTATGGCCCTCAGCCTTACATTGTACACATGTGCTTTGCCTCAGAGATGACTTGACTGCTTAAATTGGAGTGAAACTGTCCTGAAAGCTCTGCCACTCCCTTTAAATCCCCTAGTGTCACTCTGAGCTGTAAGGCGAGTTCAGGCCTGAGCGCAACAAGGGTGCGCAGCAGCTTAACACCAACCTCAAAACATGGCTCAGTCCATCCAAGCTCCCAAAATCTTCTTAATGTGGCTAATGTGATGGACAATATAGCCATGCCCCTATGCCTGGGCCAGGGACTTGGAATAAAACAACTCACACTCAACGAATCAAGAAATATCTCTCTATTTAAATCATAGTGTAGCAAAGTCTTCAAATTTTGAATTTGCCTGAAGTAAATAATGCACTTGTTTCAATTACTGAATTAAATTCAATGAAGACAAGTATGGTAGCATGGTCTTCATCCATGTTATTGAACCATGGAAATGTAATGCAAGCACACAATATTACTGTGTTTGTATATGATACAAGTTCATATATAATCAATCCACGTGCTGTTTAAAGAGTCAGTTCACCCAAATCACAAAAAAAAAAGATTTCTCACTTACCTCTACCATGCAGGTATGCAAAAATATGAGATATCTGTTTCTTAGAGCAATCAGGATATTATCTAAAAGGATAATAGTACAGATTTTTTCTAGTGTACATTGATCTTTCTATGCTGTGAGCATTACAAATTAATTTTCATTCACCTCCATGATATATTATGGCGGAAACAGAAATTGCAGAGACACGTATCTCAAATCCTGAAAGTTAAGATGACATGCACATTTCCAGGTCCAGTGGAACGATCTGACGTCAGTTCACGCATGTTCAAATGCAGCATTCACATCAGGGGCTGACTTTCGACCCTGCCTGAGTTATGGCTAACAGTATAGACTCACTCCACTGGGATGCTAATAGCCCTTAATAGGCCTGAGGCTGTTGGAGTGAGTCAGGCAGCATGGAGTGTTTGATACAAACCAGACACAAGACTAGCTAACCTGTTAGCCACCCTTTTCTTAAACAGGGGTTTGCTAGCTGCACTTTCCTGGGAGTTTGTCTCTCTGTTCTTCTCAAAGACCTGTCACGTTTAATGGCCTGTGGGCTGAGTGGGCTGCTGTAGCCCTCTCTAGAGGAAAGCCCTACGAAGAAAGGCTCATGGTCAGCTAATGCAGCTTAATATTCTTTAAAAAGGTTTGGAGGACAATTAAGAGAGTGTTTCCCATGGTTCTCCCCCCAGTGGTGCGCGGCTGCCTGTGCAGCAGCTTGTCTGTTTGATGGACTCTGAATGCATCTTATTGATGGGGGTCAGAGATTAGAAGCAGCCGTGCAAGGGGAAGAGAGTGAAAAGAGGGTCCCACACGGTGGCCTCAATGTGGCTCAGACACAGGCATACACACGCACACACACACACACACACACACACACACACACACACACACACACACACACACACACACACACACACACACACACAGAGATCCACTAACAGCTTTTCCACTTGTCTGTGTGTGAATGGAATTCATTAAAGCTGAATGAGTGATTGAAAGCTTCATGTCCTCTAATAGACATTCACAGATAGAAGTATCTCAAGACATTTTTACTACTCTCTTTTTCATTGTTGTTATTGTCCTTCATCCAGCTCCGCTATGCGAAAAACTTGCCAAAAGCTGTCATGATCTATTTACTAATAACTATCAGTCATCATTCAAAGACTCCAAAAGTCTGGCACCTGATACATAGATGTCATGCCGTCTCTTCACCTGTTCGTCTGTTTGTACATGTCTTGTTGGTCGTTGCTGGCAGAGCACTGCTCTGGCATGCCACAGCCATGCAGATGCCACATGTGTGAATGTGCTGGGTCATGACCCCAACAGCAGAGCATGAAGCCGGAGTAATAACATTCTGCAGAGAAACCACACATTTCACACTGCAACAAACAAGAGGACAGATGTAGGCATGACATACTTTACTGCACCAAGGAAGTGGTCGAGGCAGAAAACGTACCAACCACTTTCCTATCATATTTTGCATCTAATATAGTTGGCAACGTTCACGTTTTCTATGTGAAGCCTAAGTAGGTTGAATGTTTTAGCGAATGTAGGCCTCTGGACTGGATGTGAGCATATTCTTGAAGTATAGAAATAATTTCATTCTTCATTTTCCTCTCAGATATACCATTACATGCATATCTTATTGAGCCATCTAGAGATTTCAGAAGCTCTACTATAGGATAGTCCACCCACATCTGTAGCTGACCATGCAGTGGCAATTAGAGAGTGTTTTGGGTCAAGGGGAGAGCAAGGGTTTTGTTTGGCTCCATCTCATGATTGAATGGCTATGTATAGGACCAAGAAAGAAAAGAAGCCAATTAAGTGCGGGGCGGTTTGATTTTTTTGTCCCGTGTTGTAATTAGTCCCAGACTCAAAAAAACTTCCTCAAGTACCTTTTGGGTTGTTTTGTTGTCAGGCCATATCATTAGGGCTAAAATGATCCACCCAGGTGCTCACTGCCTGAATATGTTGAGATTATGTAAAGAAAAACTGCCATCCACAAGCTTTTGGGCCTTGTAACACACTCTCGGGCTCATACACAGCCACATAAGTGGAGTCCTTAAATTGTGTCAATCAAGCCGGCTCTTACAATGGTGAGCATGTTTCACCATCGGGTGATCAGAGGACTTTTGTAGCATCTGTGATGTACATTCCCCAAAGACGTACTGAGAGTGTATTCTTAAAAAAATGAGAGTAATTATTTTTGCTCCTCGGACTTTTCAAAGGCACTTCAGAGCTTCCGTTATCTTTGATGGTGCAGAGCCAGGAAGTGAAACACATGCAGTGGCTCTAAATGTCTAGTTTCATTCACAACCACATCCAGTCCATTCCCTTCTGCTCCATGAGTTTACATAGTTTCCTCTCTGTCTTCTAAATAAAGTTTTAGGCTATTTCATCTTTTTTTTTTCTTTTATGAAAAACATGTCTAAAATAATCACTGACTGACTGACTGATTGATTGATTGATTGATTGATTGATTGATTAATTGATTGATTGATTGATTGATTGACTGGCTATAGACAAACTGTACCCAAGACTGCTCCTACATATTCTAGCATTTTTTCTTAGACATTAAATCCCAGCAGTATCAAGCGATTAGACAAATCGGTCTGAACCATGACAGGCAAAACAGGAACCGTTGGTATGCATATCTGACCAATTAATCAGATACCATGACCCCATAAACTCCCCACCCTGAGACACACATACACACACACCCACACACACATGTTGACACACTCCCTGACTATGGGAAACCAAGAGTCCGGCAGCTGCTGTAAGAGTGGGCGGTTAAGGGAGGGGGAGCAGAAGGGCATGGGAAGGACTTGAGTGTGCCATGTTAATAACTCACAAGTGGTCCGGGCCAGTGGTCACTCCGTTATTAATGTGCCACCACACTCCTGGCATTTGACCCAAAAATACATTCCTGGTGTAATGGGCAGCAGCTGGACCAAGGTTTCCGGGAGGACAGCTGAGAACGAACAGACAGGGGCAAGCATGGGGAACACCCACCATTATCCCCCCTCCGAGACCCAAAACTGCCCCCTCCCTCCCTCCCTACTGGTCCCTCCCAACCGGTCCCTCCCAACCAGGAAATTATTTCAAAATGTCTGTTTATAGAGGAAGACAAGACAGAAAATGGATTATTTGGAGTAATACTGCTTACCTCTGATGCTTTGTACAAGGCGGTAGTGGCTATGCCTCTAGAGAAACCATAGTTTTACCTTCCTGTAGTTTGATTTTATTGGTTCAGGCAGTATTTGAAAAGCTAATCGCATGATGCATCCAGATGATGTAATTTGGGTCAAATCATGGCTGAATCATTACAGAATTCAGACAAAATTAGACATTGAAAATTCAGCTGTGTCTAGTCAGCCTATTTGGTCTAAAATTAATTTTCTTCTACATTAGGCCAAATATAGACTTGATAAATGCATGGCAACATACAATTATGTGTGTTGTATGTAAGCAAGTTTTACATGTTGTAAGAATAGTTATAATAATTAAGTTTGTACAGTATCTCCCCACTTAAATGTAATTAAACAGTTTTAAGATTTGCATAAGTCAATAAGAAGATAACAAAACTTACAGATAACAGTAAAGTAAAATCTTTTAATATGCAAATTAAGGCAAACAAAGGTAAAGAACCACAGCAGGCTGCATACTGCAGTTTGTTAAAAGCTGACAGATGCGGAAATGTCAAAGAAAAAAAGATCATTGTTATCAGTTATATGTCTTTGAAAACCAAAAATATCACTTGAGACACCTACAAAGCACAAAAACAAGGAAGGCTTGTGCATGCACTGAACCACTTCAGTGTGCTCTAGTTCTGACACCCTTCCTCCCCTTGAAACCATTGAGCTACATTTTGGAAAACTGACCCTCAGAAAAAAACCCTCAGTGGTTAACTCGATTGCCAGGAATATATTTTTTCAAAAGCACCTTCTTTCAGTGTGCATGTGTACACAAGAAGTGGGGGCTGACACACAGACCTCAGTCTTGGCTGCCGACCAGCGGCCGGAGCAGCGTTGGCAGCAGGACCGTGAGAAACAGGGGGGCGACACCCAAATGTCATCACAGCTGCAAAACTGCTGAGCATAAAAGCCAAATTACAGAAATATGTACCCCGAGGCCTCCCGACAATGAAAACAGAGCCGCGTTTGAGTGGCTGCTGCTCGTGGAGTGCAGTGGAAGTTGTCCTGCGTTATGTTTCATGGGATTCACTATGAGCAAGGAACTCCAGATTCCACAGCTGCTGGCAGACATCAGGGTGCACGTGTGGGTGGTTGTGTGGGAATTCATATCGGGTCAGCCTCACTATTACCATGCCATGTTATTACTCATCAAGCCTGGTGCCCAATGAATGTGCTGTTCACATACTGTATGAGGGGGCCTGGCTAACAATCAACTACAGTATACAGACATTTATCCGAATGACAGGGAAGTTTTAATTCAGAGTGGCTTGAATGTCTTAATCACTAGTGTATTTTATGAAGACTTTTGGGAAGAAGCTGTCATTATTTTTTTCATGTTATCAAAGTGTATTTTTGTTTTATGATTAGTGACTCATTAAACTAAGCTTGAGAACTCAAGCCCTCACTGACAGGAAGTGTTTGTGTGGTTTGGAGGCCATGTAAACACTATTTGTGTCTGTGTGCTGGGTAGGCTGTTAATGGTGGATATTTATCAAAATTCCTGCATACTGCACTTCAATCTTTTCTCCATCAGCACAATAAACCCTTGATAATATCCCAAACAAAGTAACTTTTTGTCCTCTATATGAGTATGAATGGTTATTATATTAAACATTCATGATGGCAGTAATTGAGTATTATGGGCTTAAAAGTTGCAGACTACACAAACTTTGTAAGGGTGCATCATATCTCCTCTGTACCTTTATATCTGCTAATATCTGCAGATTTTTTACCATGTCTCCCTATTTTGAAGTTGTTATTCCTCCTGCAGCAGTACATGTTGCTGCTAACTAACTGTTGGCTTTGGGGAGAGTCTGTGATGCTGCAGCAAAGACACCATCCTTCCTCATCATTAGAACATAAATATTTAACAGTTCTGCAAAATAATGAATCATGTTCAGTTAAAAAAAAGGATTTTTAAATCTTGGTTTCTACAATATCTGTGCATTGCAGCAGCAGTATGGTTTAATTGAAACATTATTACATTAAAGGTACACTTAGGTTCCAGCAACTAAAACACTTTGTTAAAGTCAGGGGAAGATGGTCATCACATTAAATAAAAAAGACACTGATTGACAAATTCAGGCTAACCACAAGCACATCCACCACCCCAATTGCCACATCCTTACTTAATGGATGGGAGCTGCTTCCAGCCTGGAAACTGTGGTTGTGGGCAGGGACCAGTTTTTTCCCCACCACCATCTGGGCACATTTACTGACAGTAGCCACTGTACCAGGCCAAATTGGTATAAAGTTATTTTTTAAAGCCCCTATGTGTAGGATTTAATGATTCCTGGTAGAAGTATCTGACAGATCTGACCCTGGGACACTGAGATGAAAAAGCTGAAAGAAACTCACAAATGAAGCTTAAGTTATTCTTTAATTCTTCCACACACAAAAACAAAAACAAAACATAATGTCACAATTATTTGGAATATGCTATAATATTCTAAACATAGGGGTTTTAAATCAGCAACTACTTTATAGATTTATGGTAGATTGAATGCACCTGGGGTCCATTATAAGGGGGGTGTCAAAAACTTTTCAATAGAAAAATGTACTTTTCCTATAGCTCTATGATTGTATGTGTGGACATAATCCCTCAAAGTTAAAACAACTACAGCCCTGCCGTCACACAATAATAGGCATGTGTGTATATTTACATATACACAGGTGTGTGTCTGCATGTTTGTATATGCAAGCGTACAACAGTAACACAGTAAAGGTTGGTGTTTATTTGTGCATGAGAGGGAAGCTGGGAAAGTTTAAGAGTGGCAATAGCCAGGCGGGTGGCTGCAAGGGAGGTTAGATTTGTGGTTTGGGTGGGTTGGGGGTGTTAGCAATGTGAGCTTAAAGAAGGCAGATGAAGAGAAGGGGTGTGCATTGAGGGAGAGAGGGCCTGTGCTTGTGCCTTTCAAGGTGTGTTATTTGTTCAAGGCTGTCCAAACATTTACAGAGCGCTGGCAGCCCTGGAATGCAGAGGCAGGGCCGAGGCTGAGAGCAGCAGCCGTGGGAAACCGCTGCTCTCCTCAACCTCTGCAGACTTGTTCCCCCTCGGGCAGAGTGTCAACACAGACAGTGCCAGAGATGTGTGGGCCTGATAGTGACAGGTCCCGTCAGCAGCCGTGCACACACACACACACAGACACACACACACACACACACACACACACACACACACACACACACACACACACATACACACGTGTGGCTCCAGCAGGCACACAGCCGGGCTCATTGCCTCGCTTGCAGACTGACACACATTAACAGACAGAAGCAGAAGCCAGAAGCACTCACCCTGTGCACACGCACACACAATTTAATTGTTCATTCACACACCCACACACAGGTACATTTTTTAAGACTAATGACACATAAGCAGTGGAACTCAATATTTCCGAACTGTGTTGACAGCCTTTGTATTTAGAGAGAAAATTTATATTTATGGTTAATATAAAAAATTATGTCCATACAGCTTCCTGTTTTCATGAAATGTTATAGGTGTGCTAAATAAACTAAATTGTGTAAACTCCCTACCTCAATCCTTCCACAATGTTTGCACTTATTCGAGTGAGTGTGAGGAAGCAACAGAAACAATTCTTGACATCCAACGCAACCATATGCATATCAAGTCATGCCAGACCACAATGAGCAGGGTGACAATTTTGAGCTGATGTTGCAAAGCCAAGTCAAAAATGACAGAAATGAGCTTTATTACCTCATACTAAATATTTGTCCAAATAAATCACATCCAATAAACTAAAAACTACACTCCTTTCATTGTTGTTTCAGTGTAGACAAAGACTTAACCAGGGTGACTCAATTTACTGTGTGTACATATGTGAACATACAGTCATATGCTTGTGTGTCTCTGACTCAGCTTCCATCTGCATCAACAGGTCTGCATGTGTCTGCTTTAATGAGATGAGATTTAATCATAATTCAGTCACAACAGACCGTTTCAGCAGTACAGTTGAATTGTTGTTCTTTGTGCAAATCTGAGACACATTGCAGGCAGGACCAAACACAAAGGAAACCATGAATGTAGTATGGTTGCCTGAAAATTCCCTTTGTACACGTGAAAAATAGTCTCTCCTGTGCGGTCAGTCTAGTCGTGGAGGTTGGCCCCCTGGTAAATAAAGTCGGAGATGATTTCTGCTGAAGGATCCTCTTCCTCTTCACTGTTCACCAGTCCCAGGTCCTGCACAGCTGCAGGAGGCAATCATCAGGGGAATGAAACCAGCTAAAAGAGGAAGGGAGAAGAGTGTAATGAGTTGAGGCTTGCTACTCCAACTGAAAAAAAAACACAACATCACCCCATTCATTTTGATTGTCATCCATAAGATTTACATCAGAGATTTTCATAGGTCTGTTGAGAAGTGGTGTGAGAAGTTAGTCATGACATCAAATACAAAAGACACATAATTCAGTATACTGATAGGTCAAAAAACACACAGTTTGAGGCTGACTTTAAAAAAACAGCTGTCTTCATATTCCTACTCTCAAAGTCTACTTACTTGAGTCCTAAAGAATTCTCTTCCACTGGTTTTCTGCGTTTTGATGGACTCTGACACTTTGAATATCTCAGGGAACCAGAGCTGGCTGTGCTTATGGGACACCAAGGCAGATGAAACCTAGAGCAGCCAAGCCCAGGAAGACTACATGCATGTGATCAAGCTTTGATGTGGTGGGAGTAGGTCTCACACCTGGAGTCCATGATGGGGCCTGATATACTAAAAGTTTGCGTGTGTAAAAACGTGTGCAAACTTGACATCACCCACAGAAAATATGCAAGCTGATCTACTAGCACTGAGGTTTGGGTCTTTCAAATGTGCAAAATAGTTATTTACCATTGAGTACGTTTGCCATAATGAATATGCAACCCAGTGTGCAAAATACAGGGAGGAGAAAATGCAAATATGTTATTTAGCACACGAATCGTGATTCACCAAACCTGAAGGTATTTTTTCTGACGCTAACTGCGTCTATAAATAATACCTGTAAAGGGCAGGTATTAACCGGCTGACTGATCAGATGACTGCTGATGACTGTGGAGAGGAGGAGAAGGAGGCACAATGACAGAACACGCATAGGACAGATTTTTTCCACCCGTGTTAATATTTTTGGAGTGGAATATTTTTGGTTTTACTAACATTGACTTTGTCATAAATACTCTCCCATATGTCGGGATTTCGGGTAATATTTGTTTTTGTTATAACTCAATATATTTGTTAACCTCTTCCACTAGAACCTGATCACATTTCATTTTGCTCTTGCAGCTTTCTGCTCGTCCAAACTCTCCATAAAGACACAAAACCCTCATTTAAATACTGCTGTCTCCACCCTGTTGCTCCTGTTTTCATTTACATAGTTATTCTTAGTAGATCACACGCAAAACACACGCAAACGAAAAGCGCAATCTATTGCATTAGTACCCACTATTTGGGATCTTAGTAAATCAGGCCCCATGTGTGTTATTTAGGATTTCAACTTGGTGATCATTTTTAATGTAAAACTTTAAATTACATACTGGTGACAGCTTCAGTGTATGGCACATTGGGATTCCAGGCCAGCCATATGCATAGCATTTCAGCATGTTGTGCTTAACCAGGTCCTGTTAATGGCTGTAGTAACTGAAAATCATCGATTCTCCTTTGGCATCACGTCGGACGACCACATCAGTGTGAAGATCGCTGCTGAGATCTCTGATGAAGAATGCTTTTTAAGCTGTTCTGGGGGAATATGGACCACTAGAACTAGATGACCTTCTGCCAGCTTTTCTGGCATGTTGTTGGTGCAGTTTAGGCTGTCCCATTCATATTCTGCATTGCTGCAGCCCTGTTCATAGTGACCGTCAGTACTGTGGTCTTTGCAGTAGGTACTGGTCATACAGAGGGCTGAAAGAGAGGAAGGAGACTGGGTTAATATTCTGACATTTGTCTCCATTTTCTAGACTTAGTTGCATTGTCCTTCCTGTTCCTGACAATGGACAATCAAAGCCATCATAGAGACATCTGGGGCTGTTGCACTAGCCATCGCTTTTCCCATCATTGAAGCAGTGCCAGCACTCCAAAGCTGCAGAGCAGTTTTGCCACAGTTCATCATAATTAAGTGAGCAGTCTCCTCCATCCAAGCCACAGGCATGGTTGTTGCACAGAAAGTCGCGGATGTGGTTCCCTGCCCACTCGTCACACTGACGAATCTCACAGCTCACCTCCACTTCCGGAGATGGGGTGATGTGTTGGCCAAACCCTCCGACAAAGGAATAGTCCAGGATGTGGCACAGCAGGCCATTGAAACTGCTGGGGCAGCTGCACTGGAAGAAAGGTGCATCTTGGGTGATTTGGCAAGCAGATTGCACCAGGGGTTGGAAATGCAGAGGGTGTCAGAGAGGGGACTGGCACTCAGGTCCAGTAAAGGGTGATGGACTCAGGTAGCGTTGGGCAAGGTGGCCTGACACGTATGTACCTCCATTCCTGCAATTCAGGGTCCTGTAGGAGCAAGAATCATATTTGCAAAGCAGTCAGTGAAGCCCTAGAGGGACAGAAAAGAAAATACGTTATGATCATTATGTTCCCCTTTTGTAAAAAAGGGATAGTGAAGCATTTCTAAAACAAAATAATAATAATAAAACGGAAATTTTCTAAACAGATCACACAGTTGTGTTCACAGGGGGGCATATGCAGATGAAATCATGAGATGTTTTACTGACAACAGCACACCTCCAGCAGTACCTCCATTTCTGTAGGGTCTCCCTTCGCAGCCATCAAACACTTTGTCACAGCATTGTTACATCATTTTTTGTTATCTAATCAATGAGAAAAGTGGAACGGGCAACTGTAGTCAAAATAGAAAAAAAGTAGACTATCAGTCGATACTTTGTGACCCAGTTAATACATGAGCCATCCATGCTTTTATTTGTCAAAATGGAGAGCCTCTATCCATAAGGGATTCTGCTGATTTTTGCTGATGTTGTCTGGGGGAGCAAACTGCCAAAAAACAGACCAGTCTACTCCACAGTAACAGTCACACAAAAACTAGCCACTTAGTGCTTCCTTCAGGGGATGCTAAACTAATCATAAATAACTCACGTAATATCAGCAACACCTATGGTTAGGTCACATTAGATAATGTTTCCTGCTTATATCAAATAAGTAAAATACTGGGTAATGTTACTCACCATACTAAACCTCAATCTTCCTCAAGTTTCAAAAAGATTTACCGAACAAACACTTCCTGCTTTTATGCTCTTGATGACACCGTCAGGGATGCAATGCTAAAACTAAGTATCAAGGAGGGAAGGGGAGGATTATTGTGGGATAAATGGTTTATACCAGCTATATACTCCACCAGTCAGACTGAGGTGACAGTAAACTTGTCTCCAGCTGGGGACCTGCCTGTTCCTCTGCCTTGTCGAAACCCATACCAGGAAGTCAGCTATCACTGTGCATTATTGAAGTGATATACTGTGATAGGCACTGACTTCAGGAAGCTACCCAGGGGTTCATGACGTTCCCAGGTGCAGAGCAAGTTCACTCATATCTCTGTATACCTGTTCTCCATTCAGAAATAAGCATTAGCCTGAAATGAGATAGTGCATGACTGACTTGTTGAACCGCACACCTTGCACTGACCTCAAACAGTTTTCTAAAGGGGTAAAAAGAACAAATAACTTTGGTTCTAGTTTTATTCCATTTCATACTGAAAACAGAAACAGTTCACCTGTATGAGTCAGATGCTTTAAAATGTCCTGATGATTACTGGAACAGAAACCTTGATAAAATGCTCCACATTTTGTGATTTTTGGGAATTTTAATTGCTGCCGCTTTCTGTTTTCTTTCTGTTAACCGAATTGGTGGACAACATTTAAAAAAAAAATGTAACCAAATTTAAAAATGTTGATGTACTCAAGAATTACATAGATACAGAAAAACAGGGGAAAAGACAGTTCTGAGCACTCCTTGTCAAAAATGCCAGCGTAGTGAGGATGGACAGCCCAAATAATGAAAAACAGACCATTTTCTTTCCCAGCTTCCCTCTAACAAACCAGTGATTGTGAATAGTTGTGTGGGAACCACCAACATTTCATTTAAGAGGCTCATTTGCCTATGTATTGGCAAAATATCCAGTGTTTGTGTACACCTGTCCTCAGGTTAGTGGAGCAGCTGCAAAATACAAAGGCAAAGGTGAGGTGAATGCTCCCACACACACAGCCTGCAAACAAGGCGTTCAACGACATGCATGCATGATACTTTGAGTGTCTGAAGGTATGACAAAGCTGGGTGAAACTTGCTCATCACCCTCCTCCTCCTCCTCCTCTATGCACGTCTCTTTGTCCTCAAGTCTGACACATACACTTATCAGCTCTTTCTGCGCTGTGGCCTCATACACCTGCCTGCACTGCTGGAAGAGTGTCGTGTTTCAGCGATGAGGCAACATGTGACCAATGAGCTGCGGTGAGAACGGTTAGGGAGCGTGGTGGGAACTCTCCTCCCATCTCTCCTCTCTCTACCTGGGAACCAGCGCTGCCTCAGGGAGGGGCCGCCCAGCCACCCGCTGTCTGAATGAACACAAAACAAAAACTCTCACCAACAGGTGAGTTACACGAGTCAGTGTTGGTTTTTCTGTATTCTTTTTCCCTCCCCCATCATTTTTTTCATTCATAGCTGGCACACTGCTTTACATTTTGGCAGGATTGAAAAAAAGAAAAAAGGACACAGAGAGAGAAACAAAACAGTCAGTGTGGGAACTTTTCCTTGTTCCTTTTTTGTTCCTCCAAGAGCTTTTATCAGTATTAGCTAACTCTGCTTACACAGGTATTTGTGCACCTGTGGTGCTGGATTAGTGGATCAGCTTCTTCATTGTGTGCAAAAAGAAGCACTGTGAGTTAGTTTTTATACCAGTTTTCTGACTCAAAACACACTTAATCCTGTGCTGAATAGTGATAAAAGCTAAGATTTTTTTTAAAGCTCTTCTTAAACACCTTCAGTACATCAAGGTAGAAAACTGCAGATGTAAGTCCTATATTCACATTGTTTGATGAGTTTGACATTAATCATATTTTTATGTTTTTTAACAAATATATGTCTGCCAGGTTACTCATGAAAGCTGTTTGAAGGCTCATCACAGATATTTCTCTCAGGATCTCTGAATCACTGTTTTGGAAATGCTTCTTGATGATCCAGCAAATCCAACAGTGCCTCCCTCAGTACATATAAGAGTAATGCCTTAATGTAATAGCATCCAGCTTTGGTCTTTGCATGTATTGCATGTTTATAACTGAATGTGACAAAGTTCAGAGGCTAAGAAGAACACAAGTTACTACATGTGAGGTATTTAGCATAAAACCCAAAACAAAACATAAATTATGCACTGGAAGAGCTTTGGAGTCATTGTTCTGTTCTTCAAATGTTGACTCACTGACTGGAAATAGGTGATCCTCTTGTAGCATAAAGTTAAGTACGGGATACTACAAGTGTTTGTCTGCACACGTTACACTGGAGAGGATTATCAGGCTGATCATCCTGTTATTGATCGATTGGCTTGGTCTGGATCATACTGGTTACACACTGGATACACACACTGTCTGTGCATATTACTGACTGTCATTTGTGATGCTTCAAGAGTCAATGAGTTAGATCTTGAGGTTTCTATGAAATCTGTGAAGCTGTTATATGTGTGATGCTTCAAAATTGATCAAGACCATAATAGTCTAGAAGTTTTTATCATTTTATCTTTTTTCGTGACGTAATCATACTCTGTTACCATTAGAAAGCCATCAGGAACGTGTGTGTTTATATCGCTAAATGTAATGCCTTTCCACATAATGTTGGGTTGCAATCTGTCAAAAGTTGAGGCAGGTTCAAGTTCTTTGCTAGGGCTTTATGCACTGACACCTCCTCAGTGCTGAAGACAGTCTGAATACAGTCTTCGCTGTTCCAGAAAACCTTTTCAAATCCTCAGCATCCCCACTGATGTTGTAACAATGATACAAGCCTGTGTATGAATACATACATGTGTTTGTGTACACACAGTGAGTTCATGGACCATGTCACTGCCTCTGCTGGACACCTCCATCATTGTGACCAGGTCTGATAGCAGGATAGACACCTATGTGTGTAAGAATCTTCCCTCCTCTTTAACTGCAGCCCCTACTGAGCTGCACCATCCACTCGACTGCCCAATAAAAACACATAAAAGGCTGACATTGCACTTCATTTAACACTGCATGCCCTTCACTCTGCCTCCTACTTAGGCCATTGTCATCTGCAAGGACTTGGCTTTGTTGAGAGGTTCATGTTGTCCATAAACCAAAACTCCAGACAACAATAGATGGGCAGCTGTTTCCTGGGCACACAGTGTGTTTTGTTTCCTACAAGCAGGTGCTTTCTCATGATGTCATTTTATTGGGTGAGAGACGTAGCTTGAGTTTCCAGGTGACTAATGTCATCCTGTCTATTCTAAGTCCTTCACTTGATTTTTCACAGAATTTTCCCTTTTATTTTATATTGTGGAGATTTTTCAGGTTCAATTCATGCATCAAAAAGTGCAAAATGGGTACCAAACCCTTTAGAAATCTGTAAGATCAACACAAGAACATTCTATTATTATTCTATTATCTATTATTATCCGGGTGTGACCCTAACCCTAACACAAGAAAGACATTACTTCACGAAAAAAAGCCTCCAGTTTGAAGGTATGAAACCAAATTGCACTGAAGCACTGAGGGATCAATACATTTTTATTCTGATTGAATCTGAGAGAGTGTCATTAAAATCCACCTTGAGACTTGAAATACAGTTCTTACACGCATAGCTAAAACAAGACAAGACAAACCCATTCCATCATCTAAGAGCTGAGTGTGTAAATGGCTCAGTTGATTTAGCGTCAGTGAGGAGGATGTACACTCTTTAGAGGATCATTCACAGTGAGGTGTCAGGTGTTAGAGTCGGGTTTTGTCCAACAAATCCCTTGGGCAACGCTCACAGTGGGCAACGATTTCATCCCACATGCTGGCTGGCTTTTGACTCCTTTGACTCTGTATAACTGAGGAGAGTCCACAGAGAGAAAACACAGGAAGCTGAGGAGCCACAAACCCACAATCATTATTTGGACACAGCTTAGTTATTCTTGCCCATAAAGAAAAGCCCTTTTATTTGAGAAACATTTTTGAAGCAGTTACTGTTTACACTTATTTGTGTTTGCTAATTGTTTGCAGTTTCCTTTCACCACATAGTTGTAAAGACTATACCACTGGTATCAGTAGCAGGCGAGACAAACATGGTCTATTTATTCGCTCTGTTTCAACTCTGAAGCTTTCAAACTTCACCCTTCTTTTCTTTATCTTCTGACTGCTCTTTTCCCCTCCTTTTGTTCTGCGTCTTTCAGTCTTTGGTTTACAGCAGCTCCAAAGGTGAGAGAGACTTGTTTGCTTTCTCTCTCACTAGAAGGGGCTGGCAGAAAGTTGGCAATCAAAATGAGCAAATATGTTCATGCAAAGTCAATGCTACTGAAGGGAATTGTGGGTTGTTTGTTGGCATATGTAGGACTGCATGGGGATTTGGAGGCAATGTCGTGACCACATGTGCCCCCTTTTTACAGCTGTTGTATTTCTTTCACATGTGCGTACTCACCGTGGTGACATATGCCTTTCTCGCTACTTGTACTGTAGCTTTTTGTCCTCCTGAGTCAAACAGGCAACACTCATACTTATCCACTGTATCTCTGGCATATGGTTGTGGTGTCTCAGTGTATCATGTACTATAATATTCTTTTATAATTAGTCAAGCATCAATTAGATTTATGAACCATCTTCTACTGCTTGCATCAACATAATATTTTCTCCCGATTATATTGCAAGGCATGCTCTGTGCAAAGTGATTATTTTACAATCATTAAATCTTGATCGCTAATCTGTGCTAATTGTTAAAGATGAAACACAACAAGCACTCAGATAATGCATTTATGTTCAAAGGGTCTATAGGTCTTGTTTTTCTATTATTTTTCAGGGATCAACTACCTGATACAGTGTTTGTGTGTGTGTATATATATATATATAACTATATAAAATATATATATATATATATATATTGGCTATATTGGCTACTAGTGCAAGCAATGCAAAATGTCAATCAGTGATATCAAAAGTCTAAATGAAACCTGTGATTTAAACAAATTCTAAATGTTTCTGTGATTTCTTAGTCTGGACAATTTTTAGCAACATTACCTGCTTGGCTCTCATCAGTATGTTAAGGTTGTTAATAAACATGAGTTATCATGTTATCATGCTGACTGCAACATTTACATCAAATACTGCTGTGCGAGGTCACATTCAGACATTTGCCTGCCTGAAAAAACATAACTCTTTCATCCATTTGAATGGTCCAATTTGCACAAACAAATACCCAGTTTCAACTAAGACCACTACGTAAAGGTGTAATGCTCTGCCACTGCTGCTCTTAACCTGTGACACTTAATAGCCTTCAACAGCTGAATCAGTCATCTTGTCCTTGAAAAGAAGACCAGAGCTCTTATTTAACTGGAATCAGCTGTGTTATGCATGAATTCAAACCCAGCTGGTTTGGAAAGGGTCACTCACTGACAGACAGGGCCTGGCTGGTTCTGTTGACTAGTGCAGCAGCAGAGCAGGTCTGCTCCTGTCCAGCAGGTCATTCAGGTCTACAGAGATTGAATAAACCTTTTGACCTAGTTAGAGAAAATGCTTATACACACAACAAGACACACACACACATGCACTGTGCATGCATGCCTTTTGCTCTATTCACCTCGAAGACAAATCTTCAGAACCAGACTTAATTTTTATCTTACTTTATTTGATCTGTTTGCTCTAATATGTGCTCTTGACCAGTGACCCATTAACATAAAGTTACACCTATACCCACACTGTTATTTGCTTGAGAAATAGGGGGGCTAACTAAACATTGTTACACTACTTGACAGCACAGGTTAGTGTCAGTAAGTATGTAGATTGCATGCTTCACAACCTTTGCTGGTCTTTTAGTGCCCAATGAGAGATATGTTTCACCTTGCAGTAATGTAGGATTTCACACATATGCATTGTTTCCAGCATGGCAACATGCTAAGTAATGCAATTAGCAGTAATAAAACTGAACACATAGGAGGTAATAAGAGGATTAATTTTGCAGCATATGATATAAAAGTAAGTAAGTAAGTAAGTAACCAATTCAGGTTGAGGAAGTCAAGTTTTTATGAAAACTTTACAGTTACAGTTTTCAATGAAAGAATTGCCCCTTCAGGCCTTTATGTGCTTTTTCCTCAGTATTTCCATGTTCCCTCCCTGTCTGCTCATGGAGGAAATGACTTGTTGTAGCAGCACAAAAGCCTGCCACCTAATAAAGTTAGGGGGAAATAGGTAAAAGAAAGCAGGGAGGACCAAAGGAGAAAGCAAAGAGGACGAGGTGTGAAAACACTGAAGGAGAATGGTTTTATAGCTTTGTGTTAATTGAAGTGATTTTAAAAAGAATCCCATATTCCTGGAGGGCTGAAAGAGATAGGCGATAGTTGAGAGCAAAAGGGATGTACTGCTGTAAAACAGCTGCTCTCCACTTTTACTCAGTAGACCTCTGAACCAAGACACAGAGGTGAAATTTGCATGTTGAAAGGTCATTACTTTATATATTATATTTAAAGCATACAAGGCAAGGCAACACATTTCCAAATAATCAATCTGACCATACTATGTATCATACTATGTATTATATTCACCTTTTCGTAAAGCAAGTAAAGAATATTGTAATCAACCTGAAGCACTCATTCATTTGTACAGATTTTCCCAAATGCCAAAAAAGCACTTACTGCAATCATTTCAAAGATGCTGGCTACAACATTGTCAGTGGAGATCTTAACTGTTTGTTTTCTGTATCTGTCTTTGTCATTATAAGGTCTCTCTTCAGCCCCCCAGCACAGCCATTTCTAAAGCAGACAAGACCCAGTATCTCTGGGTTTTGTACTGTGAGCCTCCTGCTGAAAGCTGAGCCCTAAGACAAAGCCCTGTTTACACTAATGGCCCACTAGGCCTTTTGCCACAGAAACAAATAGCAGTGGGGGGAAGTCAATAGAATTTAACATTTTGACATTTTTCCTCAAGCTCTCAAAACCAATATTGACCCAGCTCCCCTGCATGGCTGTCTTTAGTCCAGGACCTTGGCATACAAATCAAGCCAATGCAACCAGAACTGCAGGCAGCCAGTCGAGGGGTGAGGCCAACAATAGCCCGCCCAGGATGGGGGTCTCCCACTGGGAAGGCAGAGTGGCCACTGTCCCTGGTCTCAAGCTGGTCCACAGAGGCCTGATGTATGAAAGAGCCCATGCTATCCCGCCCGCTTTAATGATTCCATCTGAGAGGGCCAATTGTGTCTGTACTCCAGACCCTGCTGGTGAGTGAGGTGAACAAGTAGAAGGGACAGTGGGGGCGCTCACATGTGTAGAACAACCCCATAGTGGGACAGTACTTCTCAAAGGCCGGATTACAATCAATTAGAGCCTAATGAGCGGGAAGCTGGACTTGTAACCTGTTGCAGCAGGGTAGTTGTTTCGAAAGCTCCCAGTTGGCGGACACATCAATAACCTCTGAAATAGCTCCAGACTGAAAGCGAGACGCAGCAGGAAGCGCCTGAGTGCGTGGTTGTCTATATCTGAGTCCTGCTTCTGTAGCTTTGCCCAAACACAACTGTGTTGCAGCTGTGGACAGGGAGAGAAGGAACAAGGACCTATAGAAAAACATTTTACTCTAAAACACCTCTACTACTTCTATGGATTCTTATTTTAGTTATTTTGACCATGGCAATAAGGCTTATAATAGTAGTTGGGTCACTTAGAAGCTCATGCAAAGAGAGCAAACAAAAACATTAGAGGTATTCACAATACTTGCAACTGACAGATTGTGGTCTCCTTTCTAGCAAGCTTGCCTGCTTGCATATGTGCCTGTGACTGTAAATGAAATATGTTAACTTCTCCCAGAGAAAGGGGAAAGTGTGTAAGCATGTGTCACAGCCCAGCAGAAGAGCTTGTCCTCACGCTGATCTTACCTGGAGAGCCCCTCTCACCATGAAGGAAGTTATTTACATGGCAGGTTGGCCCACAGCAGGGAATCAAGGTGAAACAGTAAGAGTAAAATCAACAATATGGCCTGAGGTGAAATGAGGAGGGAAGTGAGTGGTTGGGGCAAGTGAAAGCAGAGCCCTTCTAAACTGTTCTTCAGTAGGCTTGTACCTACTCATCTCTGTTTTCAGTAATAGAATTAAGGAAAGTTATCATGGCCACAATTATTTTATCTTCTGTCTCCTTGCTCATGTTACCACCAGTACAGCAGACTTACTTCCACATATTTGCTTTGCCAACTCTGCAGACGATTTATGAGCACTTTGCTACACAATAGACCCAACTCAACAAAACATAGTAAAGTTACATTCAGGTCACAAAAACATCTAGCAGCCGTAGTAATTATGATATCCAAGAATATATATCCACCAGAAACAAAGGAGCAAATGCTGTGATATTGCTATAGAGCAACAAAGTCCACAGAAGACAGGTTGGAGTAGTTGGATGGGCCAACAAAACATCCAAGTTTGACACTGGAGAACACTGTTTACTTTGTGGTTCTTACCAACAGTCATCACCACAAATATTTCCGAACAGAATAGTTACCTTAATCCAAACCATAGTCTTTGCCTACCCCTAAATATGCAGTTTCTGTGCCTAAATATAACCAGATGAGAAAAAACAGTTGATTTATAAGGGTTTTGGAAGACAGTAACAAATTTCCACCTCCTGCCAACAGCAGTGTGACATCAGAAAGACATTACAGATATGTAATCATGGAGGGCAGTTAGGCTGCGTTCACACTACAGGCAAATCTGATTCAAATCTGTTTCCTTCTCAAATCTGATTTTTAGGCCTGACTGTCCACACTGTTTTTAGCAAGTGTCCAAATGGGATTTGGCTCTAGTCAGACTGGGCCACATTAATGACCAATCTGACAGGTTGCTGTGGCAACGTCGTCGGAGCGGAGGCGTCATCTAGTGTGTATTGTGTGATGTCATATAATTGCGACAGCAACAACAAACCCTCGAGCTTCACTCGGACCGAGCCATCTCCCCAAAGATTAAGAATATGGTTTAGTCCTCTGTCCATGGACTGATGTTTTCGACATCCTCCATTGCCCCCATTGATATTAGCTAGGGAATAAGCGCAGGTCTGGTGTCGCATAGAGTGACGCAGAGTAGAGACGTAGAGAGACGTCAAGGACAGTCAAATCCGATTTGAGTGTTTGGAGCTGTTCAGACTCAGACACATCTGTCCAAATGTGATTTGAAACTACCTCCAAAAGTTGGATTCCATCTGGTTTGCAAAAATCGGATTTCATGTGATTTATGAATGTTCAGACTTCATAAGAGCCATCTGGTTCCAATCTAGATTGGCTAAAAATTGGATTTTGGCTTGCAGTGTGAACACAGCCTTACATATATTGTTATTGTCTCTATTCTAATCTATTCTATTCTATTCTATTCTATTCTATTCTATTCTATTCTATTCTATTGCATCACTACATACTGGATATGTGTACAATGTGAACATACATTTGTGTGAATAAACAGCAGTATATATCACATAGCCATGGTAATCTGTACTAACCATAAAGTCCAGTCCAAGATTATATTGTTGTCATTGTCACTACTACATTGGATGCAGCATTGGACTATTGAAAGTTTAGAAAGCTATTTGTTTTGTACTGCTCCCTTTTACTCTGTTCTGTTCTGTTCTATTCTGATCTGTTCTGCTCTAAAGTCATCCCAAAGATTTAAGAGACCTTGTGATCAAACAACCATTATCTCCTCAATTGGTGTAACATTGGTTCACATACTGAATGATGTGATCAGCCATGTGTTATGTCTCTGATTAAACAGGAATTACATCACATATCAACCTGAAAAACAATAAACTCCAGGAACATACGTCTTGGCCCTTTAACCTATTAGCAGGGAAACTACAGCACATCCTCACATCACAGACAATGACTCAAGTATCAAACAACTTGTGCAAGCTCAGGTTGGAGTCTGGTAGCTGTGAGACGTACTGCAAATGTCTTAATGAATTATCACCTTAAACAGAGTATTTGCAGTGACCAAGCCTTGAGCTCATAAACCCACTGAAGGCTCACAGAGACTGACTCTTGACCTTTCAGTAAGACAATATTAAAAAAGACCTCACCCCTTTAAATCTCTGTCTCCACATGCTCACCTTCTCATGTTCTGATTGTTGTGGGAACACTCACAAGCCCCAGCTGATCACTGTAATATATGATGCTGTTAGTTTCCTCACGGCAAGCGGTTGGGTACCACCGGTCACCGCTGCGCTGAAACACTTTTAATCAACCAGAACCTACTGTGAAAGCCTGAGCCCCACCCGGCTCCCCACCTGCCAAAACCGAGCAGTTCTCCTCAGCAACCTCAAAGCGACAGCTAGTATTTAGTAATATTATGTGGCAATGCCGCAGCTTCTACTATAATGTACCCACTGACAGGACTAACCTCTCACAGCCCTGGTACCCCCTTCTAAGGTTATATTACAACACAGTGGGAGCTCTGAGAGAGTAGAGGAGGGGAACGAGTGATTGTTTGGAAGTGTTCGAGACAAGCTGGCACTTTCCCAGGCTACAGTGGGGGTAGGCTTTCACCCAGCATGCCATGCTCTGTGTAGTTTGATTAAAATTGTGAAGTACACTGAGTTGCCTAAGTATATGGTCTTTGTTGGCCTCCCTCTCCCTGCTCCCCATTACCCAAGCTTCTTGAGTCATATTTTGACCCTTGAGACCTTTTGTGGGTTCTCTCAGTATTTTATTTTCTAAAAAACTATAGTGTGGGCAACTTTATTAAAAGCAAAACGGCATTTGTGGTGAAACACCGCATGGTAGAACTGAAAGTATGTTAAGGTAATTTGTTCCATGATGAAATAATGCAGTTTTAAAAAAATCCATGATGATTTTGCAGCATCTTTATCATACATGTATTTCTGAAAAACTGCAGATGTGAATATTTTCCCTGGGTGCACTGGCGTCAACCAGCATTACAACACTGCTACAGTCCACCGTGGTTTACCAATCATTCAAGATTATGTGAGAACTTGCAGTGAACCCTGGGAGTATGATGACATCATCATCACTAGCGGCATAGATTTACCGTCCAAAAGCTGTCAGGTGTGTATTTCTACTGGCGCTTCTTCAGCTTTGCAGGAAATCACTGTTATCAGGGGAAGCCATACAACTCCAATTTAGACTTTTTTACATTTTAACTTCAGTTGGGCAGTGTGGTGGGTCAGTGATTGGCTCGGTGTCCAAAGAAAAAAAGGTTCTGGGTCCAAATGCTGGTTCTGATCTACTCAGTGAGGAATTTCCATACAATAGACAACAAACAGATTTAAAAAGGGAGGTCAAACAGATGCAGCACAGGCATGGTCTGTTGCAATTGCAACCTCGAAAAAAAGGCTGGAACTGATAATAATGCAATTTGAAAGTATCTCTTCCATAGGATCTCCGTGAGTGGTTAATGACCACATCCTTTTTTCTCCTGAGTCAAACTTTGTAACAAAAGCTCTCCGTTAAGAGATAACCTATGTGACATCACCAGGGGATTTTTGTTTGTTTGTTTCTAAAGCTCCCGCAAACTGTTTTACAGGCTGGTTGGTATTCCCCACAATGAATAAACTTACCTTTATGTGTGTAAACTTGGTGGACTTCCCCTTTAAATCTTCACAGGTGAAAAGTAACTGTTACAAAATTGTAGCCCTGTCTGTCCAACATCCATTAGGTTTTCAAAGCATAATGTCAGAGAAAATATAAATAAGAATATGTGTTTAATTTTAACTAATTTCTTACACTCGATGAGAAAAATCCTCATATCAGCCATCTTGAAATAATGTGAATCCCTCCAACAGGAATAACTGGAGGTCTTCCCGTTCTTCTCTTTCTGCCAACATTGTGTGAATGCAGCATGAGCCTGACTACACACATTCTGCCTATTCAAGCATGCAGTCCCAACAGTCAGCGCTGATTATTCTGCAGTGTGAAAGGGTTGTAGCTCTGAGAGGTTTTGGGAGCTAACAGCATTGGTAAAGCCGACCTCTGACCGTTTGCTTTTGTTGTGCCTCATTAAGCAAGGGGAACACATCAGCCAATACTACTTATTACCCTTTCTGTTATGGCAACTACCAAGCAAATAAGCTTCAACTTGCCTCTTGTTACCTAAGCTCTCCATTTGGCCTCTGACATCATACAAGTGAAGAGTCTCTTTCCTTGGAGAGTTTCACTCCCCGAGACCCAGACGAGCACTGGAGCACTTGTCAGGGACCCACCGTATTGTAGCGTGAATGGTGCGGCCTCAATGCAAATTCTTCCACACTCTCAGGCGGCAAAGGCCATCATTGACTGACTGGTTGTGTTAATTTAGCTGCCTTTCAGTCCTACTTGATCCAGAGTCTTCTGGACCTCAATGGCAAAAGAGTTAAAAACATCTGAAGTGTCAGGGCAAGAATGTGCCATTCAGTTTCCGAGCGACGCATCATTAACAAATGTTGAGCCACAAACAACCAGCTGTGGTTAAACAAACTAGGGAGGTGGGCTCTGCAGTTTACCTCACTGTCGAGGCTCTGTTGTCAGCCATTGATAACCATGGGCATTGAGTGGTTTCAGGGGAGAATCTTTTTAACACGCTGGGTGATCCACACCAGCAAGAAGCAAACAAGCTGCAGATTTGGAGTAGGAAATATGTGGCTGTTAAACCACAGATACTGTAGGTCATGGAGTGACTGTTTCTATGCTGTAGAGGGAGGGACTTGTACCCTCTTTTAGTCATTCTAGCCAGTGACAAAGCTGTTAAGAGGCTCAGACTGAGGTTACGCAGGGGACAGCCCATGCCCTCGGCAGCACAACGCCCACTTTCACCAGCCGGCTGACTCAGATCCAGAGGGCAACCAGGGCACCGCACAGGCAGACAGGCATTTGACTCAGGTTTGCTGTGAACAGTCTCCAGTCCTGTGGGTGTGCATTGCATGGCTGCCCACCCCAGCTGTGATTTACAGGCTGGTTTTGACAAGGTTGCAACCTGTGTAGTACGCCTTTTCCTTACTGGGAAGGAGACACCCTGAAAACTGACTTCATGATCATGTTACAGCCCAAATCTGGAGATAACACTTTTACAAGGAGGGAGGTGCCACTTTTGATTTACATCATGTCTACAGTATCTTTCTTGATGCTAAACTGGCTCCTGAAAATGACAAGAATAGTTTAAAACTGAGGAAATATAAATATAGCTTTATGAGATCATTTCATCACTGTGTGCCTCTCTGGAAGCTAATTTTCATGGCATAGTCTATCATAATCAATTTTTTTTAGAATAAACATTATTCTGTAAATTCACCATAGTCACCATAATGTCCAAATATTTGTCTATAGTGACAGGTAGTGAAGGTTACCCAAGTTGGCAGCACAGTTTGGTATGTGTGTGTTTTTGTATGGCTAGTTTATTGACTACAAACAAATTTATAATTGGCCTTTTCACATAAGATATTTTGTTATGGTAAGAAAAGGGAAAAAAACAAGAAAAAAACACAGGTGTAAGTGATAAGAGTTTATGGCTGGATTCCATTTATCTGCTTCAGTTTCAGACTCTCACTCTGTCTCACTGTCATGGCTCACTGGGATATTTGAATACAGAAGTGTCATTGTTAATGTTATCAGTAGCTGTGGTTTTCCCACTGTGACGAGTCAGAATGTCTGCTGTGAGAAACGTCTAAATAATAGGGCTATTGCATTTTCAGTGACAAATTTAAAAAACACTGGGTTCAAGCAATGCTTTATATACAGTACAATTCTGTGTGCCAGCGGTGAAAGAGGTATTCAGGTTGTTCACTGGGGTAAAAGTACTCAAACATAAAAAGTTTATTAAATTTAATTCTTCATTACAAGTAAGGTATCTGCATCAAAATGCATCAGCAAGAAAATAGTGTATGACATTATGTATTATTGGGACCTATATTTCTCATTCAGTAACACATAAGAAGCTTTTTACTACTTAGCTGATGGTTGATGTTAAGCTCATTTTAAAATTTTATATAGTGGTGAGTAGTTCGATCTCTGACAATGCTCATTTTTCTCTAAGCTACTCATGTGTTTTATGTCAAATCTTAAACAGCTAAGTTATAAATAACTATACAATGGAAATGGAAACAATCAAGAAAAAATTCAAATGTGTACTGAAGTGCAGTAAAGTATATGTATTCAGTTACTTTCCAGTGCTGCTGTCAAAACATAAGTAGCAAAGTGCAATCAGTAGACTACAGATCTCCACTAGGTGTGTACAGTCAAGATGGTGGCAAAGATAACAGAAACAGTTCCTGACTTTAGTAGATTATAACATATCAGGTATGGAATTAATCTGCAGATACTCTGGTCATTTTTTTAACCAAAACAAATGACAAAATATGGCTTACATCTGGCAAAGAGAAAATTCAGTTAGGTCTGGTGATCATGATTCAGTCTGTAAAACATGAAAATAAATGGTTTAATTTCTACAGTCTACAGTGGCATGTCTGGAAATCATGATTGTATATATTTTAAAAAAATACAAGCATCAGGTCACTTTTCATCTTTGTAGTGGAGATATGGGTACAGATTACTTCTTTTTGTTGACATATTTTTTTAATCCAGCACCCTCTCAATTATTTGTAGGGTGCAGTAGGTCTGGAAATAGTTGGAAGTCATAATTCTGCCAGCAACACTTATGCTGTCACTTCCAGGATTCTGTTGGCAATTTATGCGTTCTGTACAGGTACTATGAAGGGACAATGACACAAGGACTGTTGTCACCCTCAGGCAGTGAGCAGTGTTAATAAATGAGAGGTCAAAGGGCTGCTTCATGCTATGTGACACGCCGGCTAAAGTGGTGACAGCACAGGAGTCTGTGTATTGCATGTGATGAGAGCAGTGGTCAGACAGCTCTGTTTCCCAGCAACACTCTGTAGAACTGTGTGGAGGCATGCAGGAGGTGAGTGACAGTGCTGTGATTTGATTGGCCACCACCACTTCCTATTGTTCGCCTTGTCACTGATAACCCCAGTGACCCAGGCCAAAGGAAGGAAGGCCATCGCTTGGTTTGTGGTGGTGAGGTTGTCAGCTCTTTGTCGTCAGATAACTTATTAACCCACTGACTCTGCCGAGTGAAGAATGATTTCTCACATGGCTAATCATATGGTTAACCCAGAGTAAACAGCTTTTCAGTGGCCTGTCTGCAGAGAAACAGAGGCAGAGACAAGGAAGGGAGCACATTCTATAAGGAGAGTGAACATGTTAGGTGAAAGAAACCAAAATTCTTCATTCAATTCAAGTATCACTGAAATAAAATACAAACTAAATCCAATGTCAGTCATGAATATAGTGATGAACCTGTTAAGTTGGAGGCTTAGGTGTCACATTGAACCTTCTTTAGATTGGGTGAGATTTTTAAAAACCCTATAGGAACATTGGATGCTGTAATAATTTTATCAACCATATGTGGAAAAAGTCCTTTAGGATTATTATTATTCAACGTTTGTTTGTCAAGATGATGATGTCCTGAGTGCAAATAGCTTTTTTTGTTCCAGATTGTATATCTGAAACAAAAACAATTGAATTATAAGAGTTATAAACACAGTTTGGATGGACAAAAACTCTAATGCAAAATGCTTTATAATCATAGACATGTAAGGGTAACAGAAGGTGAATTAACAACTAATTAAATATTTTTCAGGTTGGACTGAACTTGTTTGATTCATTGTATGAACACAGTCCAACAGATAGTGGCAATATTTTTACTATAGCAGAAAAAGCTGTTCAAAGTAGATGAAGTAAACAGTTTCAGCTGTCTTTCACAAATGAACCCAGCTGATGAGGCCTGCAGGGCTGTATGCAGTCAGGACAGACAGAGACCAGAGACAGAGCCGAGTCAGGTCAGGTCACCCCACACCTCGGGCACATAGCTGAAGTCACACGTCTGCTCCCTTAATTGTGCACTGTTCAGCTTTGCTAATGTGTAGGTCTCACTCAGATTGCTTTACAATCACTTCACTTGTTTCACTTCATGGGAAGAAGTGGTGAAAATGGGCTAAATTGTTTTATGTGCAAGGAGTCAGACTGCCTTCAGGCTGGAAACTGAAAGAAGAATCCAACACGCTGTCTGAGGGTCTAAAAATACCTTGACACTAGCTAATGTGTAATAATGTGGTTGTATGCCTGATGGTGGAGGGGAAGGAGGTGATGGAGATGTAACCAATAGGCTCTTCAGCACTGGGTTTGTGAATATTGCTAAAGATGACTGCACACCATGAAAGACTAGTTTGTGCAGCTGTTAGTTTAGCTATGTATACACAGCATGCTGATCTTTGGGGCATATAGTAATATTTCAGTTTTTAAATATGCCATTTAATGCACAGGTGTGCATGCAGACATGCAGTCTGTCATGCAAACATACATAATATTATAACTGTATTGAAAATTAGATCAAGTCCTATTGCTCCATTAAGTCATACATGAACTGGAACAGACAAACAATGTGAATGTTTCGGTGTTATTTACAGTAGTGGGAAGAACAGTACGTCAGAGGTACTGTATGAGGTCAGCTCAGGCAAACCTGTGAACACACTTGTATATTTACACAATCAGTGTGTAGGGATGGCCTTTGCAGTTTTACCAACTTGTGAAAGTTAAAATTACCTTCACCATGATATGTACATTGATAATGATAATGAATAAATATAATAACAGTATAATATTAAGAGTTTTTCAATGAGTCCACTTTTAACTGTGGTGATACCTGCTGCTATATTTCTGTACATTTACTAAGTAACAAATGGAGGACTTTTCTTGTAACAGTATGTTTTGTAATTGTGTTGCTATCACTAAATGTCAAATTTCCAATACCTCCACTGAAGCAACATGCATGAGCTCAGGGTTTTGTCTCAAATGGTGGTTGTTAAACGCCATCATGTGGTTGACTGGAAGAACTGGAGTGACTGACTGGAGAAGTCAGCGAGTTCAACTACGATACACATTGCAGGCCGAATGAATTTTTGTGGGCTGCTCCTTGTCAAATATGATAGTTTGACAATGTCCTGTAAGTCACTTCCTCACCATCAACCAGTAAATAACAAGGCATGTGGGAGTAATCAAGCAAAATTAACCTTCCTGGGTTCTTTTCATTAATCGCAGGTATGGTAGCCCAGAGGTAAAGTCTATATCCTGCAGAGTCGACTTGGTGGATTTTGCCATGATCCCCAAACAACTTGGTGCACTGTTACTTCTGTGTTGTGGGTGACATTTGAGGTGAGGACAATAATGCTTTGTTAGTACGCCTGATCAAATCTCACCATTGTCGGACGAATAATCCTCCTGAGTGCCTCAAGGTGATTCACACTGAGGATAAACCAGTAGGCACAGGTACAACCATTCTACATTTCACAGTGGGACTAAATTATTTCTCAGTGTGTTGATTCAGTCCAATACCACAATTTGATGGCATTTAGTACCACTGCAAAAGTAAACATAAAGGAACATTGAATTTTGTTGTTTAAACAGACTTATATATACACTTTATCAACTGTCACATTAATCATACAGATTTGATCAATAAAGAAAAAACAAATAGTTGTATAGGCTACTCAACTTAAGGTCATACAACATATGATTTACAACTAACTGGTGATAAACAGCATATGGATACAATGAGTGACAACACTGTAGCAGAACACCAGATATTTAGGACTTAAATTAGACCAGATGGATTTCATTAAAGCAACAAGGAAACTCAGATCAACCCACTTAACTCATTCAAGAAAGTATTGGAGAGACAGAGGAGGTAAATGTACAGTAAAATGCCCCAAATTATTTTAAGATATTCAAATGCAACAATTTATGAGAATCATTTTTTATATATTTTTAAATACTGAAATAAAAAGAAATGTCTTTTCTTCCTTAAGCTCCTGTTAATGCAATACCGAACATGATAAAACGAATTAAAGAGGCTGTGTCACAAACAATTCATACATTTTAATTGAGATGCAGAGAGATTTACATTCAGAAAACTACCAGGAAGAATAATGTTAACATATATTTTTAAGTGCAGCTTATTTTTTAATCATAACCTCACTGTTTTACACCTATAAGCAATGTAATCCTTAGAGAAGAGCCAATCTGTGTGGCATTTGAAAACTGCCAAACAGTCAGTATGCTTTCTAAACAACACTCAAAGATCCAAAATAAGAATCTTTGTCTACTTTTTCTGTTTTTCTACCCTTTGCTTTGCCATAATTAAGACTTTGCACCCTTGTTTGACACAAAAGATGCCACCAACTAAGGATGCTTGCTTGGTAACGGGACCATACACAAACTTTTCTATGTTTAAACATCACACTGAGCTGGTGCTGAATGTGTCTGTTTACTGGGCTTTGTTTAATTGACGCTGAATTGCCAGGGCTGACATGGTAAACAATTAGGGTGATCTTAAGTCCAAGAACTGACTCATAAGAGCCTAATCCTGTTGATGGAAACAGAATCCCACCCGTGTCAAAACGGCCCGCTGCCCCAGGTGCAGTAGCCACACAGGCCCTGGCTTGTCTCCCTTTATCACAGCTGATGAATTGAGAGGGCCCTCTTGGGCACACAGCCCAGGCTGTGGTTTGGCTAATTAGAGGGTCTGTTTTCTCATAAATATCTATAGTGATGAAAATTAGGCAAATAAAGGCTGTAATTACAACCTGTGACAGTGTTAGATGCAAATTCAGAATGCAGAGTTACACCGCAAAGAAATGATCTGGCTAAAGCAAGAATTATCAAAATTTGATATTTTATGGTCTTGAATGCCAATAGTTTAACATACTGCAAATATATTGTGGAAAAAGCTACCAATATATCACCTATTTAGATATAATTAATTCACAGCATAGTCAACAGCACAGTCAGAGAGCAGTAAAACATGGGTTTCCATTTTAAATTACCATTGGGACCCCATCATCATTAATCCATACATTTCACAGCAATTAAGGCACATTAGGCATCTGTTAAGTACAGTTTAACAGTTGATAATGAGATCAGGACTGATAGGTTATCTTGGTATCTTTTAGTGTCAATGACATTTTGACAGCAACGATGGCCCCGTAATCACATTGTCCTCAGTGATAGCTGTAAACAAAGGCTCATTCCCTCTTCAGATAAGCCGCTCTCCCTAATGGTGCATTTCACATTCAAGCAGAAAACAAGCCCTGATTCTAGCCTGACATCTGTGCTCTAGTTTCAACTGCCTGAGAGGGTAATGTAGCAATTGGCTCCCAGCAATCGCCAAAATGTGCATTTGCTGATTTAAAGATTAAACTGTAAGAACATTAGAGAACAGTTCCACTGAAGTTTTGATTAATCAAATGAAAAAAGAGACAGCAGGAAAAGATCGCAAGTAAAGAAAACAAGCAGTCAATTTGGGACATGGGTCACCATTTTTTAGCTTTGGAAACAGTGTTGTGTAACAATATACAATAATATTATAAAATAATAATCTTTCTTATATGATATAATAATCTAAGCTCAAATGTCTATTTAGTAGCTTTTCAGAGCTTTCAACTGCATCTCATAAGTTCTGAATAAGTGGAGTTTTTAGTTTAAATTATTTTGTTGCACATTAGACTTTTGTGTGCTGCTTTCTAGTAAAGCATACTTTATAAAGACATGATTAGTTCTATTTACATATTAGTTAGTAAATAATCCATCAATGCTTTATTGATAATAATGCATTTATAAGGAAATTATTTTGGTTGCTAAGTTGTGAAAAAGTAATTCAGCTGGCATAGTTTACTTTGACTTTTATTTACCCCTTTAATTCATCAGGAAGATCTCTCAAATAAACCACGACCACTTCTAGAAAAGAGCTGCAGGGAATTCAGACCAAAATCTTTTAATTAACAACTTTTAAAGATTGATAATGTCAGATTTAATGTCTTAATGTAGTGGAATACCCTTGTGTTGATGACAGACTGATGAATTATTAACAATTAATATATCCATTAATTACAGCTTATAAACCCCTTATAAAAGTCCGCCTTGTTGAAGGTTCAGTGCTGTGCCCAAAGTTGTATACTGTATATTAATGATATTTGTGTGTTAACTTGTTTTAGTTAACTTGTGTCCAAGTTACTAAAATGTGTTTTGTTTGCAGATGACACAAATTTATAGTGTTCTGGTGTGTTTATAGGGTTTTGGGCAGCTTCTGGGTACAATGGAAACAGAATTCAAAACTTTAAAACAATGGTTTGATATAAACAGGTTGTCATTAAATATTGATAAAACTACATTTAAAATGTGTTAATGGAAAAAAAATGAATCAATCAAGTACAACTCAAGATAAATCATGTTGAAATAGAAAGGGTTTATGAAAACATTTTTTTGGGAGTTGTCATAGACCACCTACTATGTTGGAAGCCTCATTTAAAGTATGTTAAAACAAAAATATCCATAGACCATAGCAATAGTGCATAAAACAAAATATTTCCTCAATCCAAATTTATCACACACATTGTCCCATTCATTAACAGTCCCTAATATTACCTACTGTGTGGAGAAACATACAAAGCAATTACAAATCCAATTTCTATACTACAAAAAAGAGCTATAAGAACTGTAAACCAAGCTGATTACCATGAACAAACTGACATATTATTCATAAATTCACCTACTCTCAAATTCAGAGATCCGATGGACTTTAAAATTGTACAGTTTATGTAGTTATAAATAGTTATAAATAAGATTCTTCAAGACTGTACCCAGTGGCTGTTCCAAATGCGAATCCGTCATTATGAATGAATAGGAATCTGCATGTTTACAAAAACTAAGATTAGAACAAATTGGAGGTGAAGATGTGTATCACTTGAGGGAGTCAATTTGTGGAACTTTTTTTTTTTTTTTTTTTAAATCAATATAGGATGATTAACAAATATAAAACTGAGGCATAGATATTATTGTACATGTGAACTTTGTGGTGGATTGCTTTGTTTGTGGGAGACTTGGTGCTTTTGGGGATTTTTTCGCCATGCATGTATGTGTGTATTTTCACTGTATTGTTGTGTATGTGTTATGTATGTAGCCAATTGTTGTGAATGTTTTGTGTTCATTATGTGCAATGGGATCTATTGAATTACTAATGGAAGAAGTGTAGGTGTTTTCAGTAAATGCTTCAGCCTACGCATTCTTGGTAGGAAACTGCTTATTATTAATGTATTAATTTTTTTTTACTTTTGTTTTTCCCTTTTGGCTTGTCAGTAGTTCTGGTGGAGATGAAAGATATGGAACACAGACATATGATTGCTTGCTTTGTTTGTATATGTGTATTTTAGTTCGGTGACTGAAATTAACTTATCTAAACTTACTAATGAACTGATTTTTTTGTCTGTCTTATGAGTCTCACATGATGTACCCCTGGGTTCATCTCCCCTGTTGTTCTGGTTCTCCAGCAGAGTCTGGCAAGGGTGCACAGGAAAGATACAGATCCACTGTCACCCCCATGACATCACATCAATGAGGTATCAGCTGACTGACACACACCTCGCATGATCCCCATATCTGCGGAAGGCCTGGCTGTTGTTGGAACCCACTGCAGCTGCCAGGGACGCCACTGTAGGTGCTGCACGTTTTGAACACAGTATCACAATTAAAGATTATGATATGTACAGAAAAAAATAAAAGCCAAACAACAACAACATTTCACCATGACCAGTTTTACTACAGATTTTTACATGTATCAAACACAATAGTAATATTAGAAATCCTGTTGAACTTTTTTTATACATTTGCTAGTGGAGAGTTTATTTAAAGTTCAGAAACATTATCCCTCTGTTGGAGATGACTGCCGTAAGAACACTGCGTATATTACGTGACTAGATGCACTGCTCTATATTTATCAAATCATGGGGCTTGTCACTCTACGTACTCATGCACGAGCACCACAGGGCATACAACATGGTGCTGCTCAGGCTACAGACTAGTAGATCTTAACTCCTGTAGACCAGGATCACAGCTCAAGCAGGGCAGGTAGGAAATATAAATACATAAATGTACAAGTACATGTGTAAACGGTTAGAAGTGCACGGAAAAAAACAACAATACTTGTTTGTTATCATACTTAGTGTACTAATAGTTTAATTTAAATTTCAATTGTTTTAGTTTACTCGTTGAGTTCAGATTACATTACATTACATTATTTTACATTACATCACATTACCAGAGATATATTTACAAATTGTTGCATTTTATTTTCATTTTTTACATATTTAAATGTTTGCTGCAAAATTGTGTACAATTAAAATCTACATGCTTCTTTTTTTGTAATTGTGCAAATGGCTTTATTAATCTGTTGATTAAGTTATCTTGTGGCAGTTTAGGGTTCAATTGTTCATGTTTATAATGATATTTTGGTATTCTGTGCCTATGAAAAATTTAATTTAATGAAAAATTACCGTGTGTGTATAATTTTATGATGCTGCTAACAGTGATTAGGTTTGAATAATAGCATTTTGATTGGTTTCGCAGGTTGTATTGAACCGTCTATGTCAAAATGGAAGAATTAGAGTACAGTGTGGAGATCAGTGACCGTGACTGGGACTGTTTTTTTCAAGAGTGCGAGGAGTGCAACCTGCTTCCTCCGTCACTGGCAGGTTTGGAAGACTCAGGGATGAGCGACATTGATGATACAGGGGCTATTCTTGCTAAAAGGGCTCAGAAAGTTGACCTAACTGCAGGCCTTTCAGAGGCAGACAACCCCATTGACGGGCCCCTAGACAGTGAGGGCTCACCTGTGGAGCATTTCCTCAGCCAACATGGCATTGGTGGAATGGAGAGTGTCCTCTCGGGCAGCGAAGAGGATATACACCTGCAGTCTGTCAATATATTCTTTGAAAGGCTGAAAAATGTTACAGAGGCTGAAAGGCTTCCTGAGCTAAGCCAAGTAAAAGCTGGGAAAGAGAGAGAAGCAATACAGGAGGAGGAGTTGCGTAGTGATGGGAAACAAGCCAGCAGCAGTACTTTGCCAAAAAGCATCACCAAGTTAAACTCTTCGCCTGCCAGGGGCGAAACAGCAAGTGGCAAAAAGACCATGGAGCCTGTCGACACCATCAGTAGCGTTAACACAATGAAGAAAGTCCAGCCTGGTTCCAAATTTTCACATGAACCTGCACCCTGTAACCCAGTGGTCAAAATTAACATATCAGCTCCCCCTGAAATAGAGTTATTCATCCGAGAGGAAGCCAAAGCAAATGGGGAATCGTCACAGAATCAGTCTCATGATTCACCAGACAGGATTGCATGCTCAGAATCACCACCTCAGGCTGAAAAAGTAATAAAAGTGAAAATGTGCACACCCTCTGACGATAAGCAGGAAGATTTGTCAGCAAGTCAGTGTAACACTGATTCACAGTGTAATCTAGGAGTTGTGCCAAATGTCAAATGGAAGGAAGACCCAAATCTGAAATGTCTACATCCAGACGCAACATGCACAAACAAAGTTGTGAGCCAGGAATGGTCTCCATCTGCCTCTCTCAAAAGGAAGAGAAGGAAGAAGAGACGGCTAAGCAATGATCCAGCTGAGAATGGGCATGGATATGACAGGCAGTTAAAGCAGAGTGACTCAGATGAAGAGCAGTGTGTATGGAGAGGAGGAAGGCCTCTGAGTTTATCTGAGGATATTAATTTATTTAATTTTAATGAACCGCAAAAAACGTCACATTCAGTCACAGGCATTTTCCCAGTGATGGTATTTGGAGATGAGTTAAAACTAAATTTTCCTCACTCACTCTCATATGACAGTCAATACCAACATGTACCAGACATCAGATGTACACAAGGAGGGTGTAAAGCACCAAGCTTGACTGATATATTAGTAACTCAAACAGATGACTGTGTAACCTCAGCACTAAACAACAATGCTAATGTGGTAACAAACTCACAGCTATGCAGCAAATTACAGGTAGAAGAACCAGCTGGCCTTAATATATATTCTGGGAGGCCAGTTTCACTTTCTGAAGGTGTAACTGGTAAATCAGACCTGGCCACAGAAGCAGGAAATGATGAAAGCAAGTATGTTCATGCAAGGAATCTCCAGCAGGCTGATAAAAACAGTCCTAATTCTATCATGAGTTGTGAAAATGAACAAGATTTAAAGTGTTGTACACCAGAGGCCGAATCAATAACTCACAGTATTTTACCAAGTGCAGACTCAAACGATCTTCCTGAGGGAGTCATCCAAAATGACAAACTATCCACTGCTAAGTCAGTCCTGGCTGCAGAGGCTGGAAATTCTGGCAGAGACAACTACACACTACGTCTAAGCGAGGCTGAGCCCCAACAACAGCTGGAAATTGAGTGTCACCACAAAGACCAATATAGTTTTACACTGGAAGAGACTCACCTTTCTCTGTCTGCAACTGGTGAAATCAGTTCTGATGTGCTGAAGCTGCCAGCTCACAACACAAAATCACAGATTCCCACTCAAGCGGACTGTGCTATATTAAAATCAGATTGTATCAATTTATTGCCTGATAAAGGCTGTCTGTCTGAAAGTCCTTCCAATTCAGCTATAAATACTTCAGTACAGGAAGCAGAACATCCTCAGGAAACTTCATCTGAATTAGATGTTTTGCCAGAAAAAGATAACATGGAAAAGGAAATGTTTGTCCATAATGGGAATACTTGTTCATCTGGTGAAAATAATCTAACAGGCAACAGTAAAAGAGAAATCAATCCCAGGTTGTCCATGTCTGAAGACTTAATAACAACTACTTCAGATATTACGTCTGTTTCATCCTGCTGCTCTCAGTACACAGAATCTGTCAAGTCACTCTCAAATGAAAATATCACAGACACATTGGTAAGTTCTTGTTCATCTGTCAATCAAAATGAATCTGAAGTTCAAGGAGAAAAAACACTAATCTTGGCATCAAGCAAGGGAGGAGATGCTACCTCTGAACCTAACGGTCAGTTGATGTCACATGACACAAATGAATCAAAATGTGATTTGATCGTCAGAGCGGAGGATGCCTTCACCACATCCAAAACTGAATGTGAGACAATAAATGCCCCGGATTCAAAACATTCAGTGTTCGCCATGTCTTCTTTTTGGAGTGAGATGGAGAAGCTGACAATAAATGACATCCTGGGTTTAAGAATGATGAGCAAAACTGCTCCAGCCAGCTCCCTTACACCCTTAGAGGAAAGTGAGGAGAATGACATGTTAGCTGTGACAGATGCAGGCTTTTTTACTCAACAGGATACATCCAAGAGTGAGCAAAGTGGTGAGGATGTGTTCAGTGATTCTAAATTTGCAGGATTAAATTCAGGTTTTGTTTCAGCACTTGATTCTGTTAAATGGGAGAGTGAACCTGTCCCAGTGAGCCACTGTGCTGATATTTACCCTGAGACAATGATGTTGACGTCTGCGAGTGATGTTCCTCAGCCAGTCCTCTCTGGAAGTGCTCAGAACTACCTCAGAAAGATTTCTAAAAATGTAAGCGTACACCATCTGCCTGCCCTGGAATCTGGGTCTCGTAGCTGTGCATGGAAAGGCCAAACTTTACAAACCTTAAATGAAAGTGAATCAGCAAAAGTAGACTATTTCATTGATGGATACATGCCCAACCAAGAAAAAGCCACAGACTGTTTACCTTCATCTTCAACTGCAAGCTATAGAAGTTCTCTCACAGATATATTTCAGTACTTTTTCGGTAAAAAACAACCAACGCCAAGCCAATCAGCTGCAGATAACGTAACCGACCCGTACACTGATGGAAGTTCTGTCCCTGAAACGTATGATCATTTCTTTTCAGATTTTGATACAGAAACCTTCTTTTGCCCTCTCATCACAGCAGAAGAAAAGGATGAGTCAGTTCCTATCTATACTTGCTCTCGCCCAACAAATAAAAACCTGCAGTTCCCTGAGGCTTATGACTATTTCTTTGGATCCTCATCAACTGACGATTCTTCTGTGGAGTCTGATGAAGAGGATGATGAAAGCCGCAGCCCTGTGAGAGTGGTGACTAGGTTCACACGTAAAGCAAGCTCAAATCAGCTTTGTCAAGATATGTATGACAATTTCTTCACTGATAGTGACCTCAAGCAGAATTTCTTTTGGAAAAATACACTGTCTTTCAGGAACATTAATTTCACAGGATCTACAGTTAAGAAGCAGAAATCAAGCCCTTTGTCTCTTGTATCTGTGAGGCAAAGTGGCAGATCTCTTCGAAGGACAATTCATCCCCTCGATGCTCTGGGAAATCAAGACATGAGATTTCCTGATCCTCTTCTCTACCACCTGGAGGACAGGATCTCGAGGCAGCTAGCACAGCAGCCTTTCAGACATGTGGACCAGCAGTTAGTTTCAAATCCAAGTGAGTCCAACTGCATACAGTTAACACTGATGATGAGAATTTAGAATAAACATCTGATTGTACAACCATTGATTGATACACAAATTGAACAATAGAACAAGTTTATTGCGCATCACAATAAGCAGAGATATGAGTGTGTTTATACAATATATATTCCAGATTTCATTCAGAACAACTCAGCAATCATATCTGATCATTTAAACCAAGCTGTTACTGTTAGGTACACATAGCAGAACATGAATTCATCAGACTGACTTTTTAACTATAGAGTAGATACACACGTTAAGATTTAAAATCAAATCTGTACTTTTTCTATTTCTGGATTTAAAAACAGTGCACCAACAGTATTTGAACTCTTTCAGTTTGGCTCTTTTTGTTGTACTCACATGTGGACAGTTGTAATGTAAGATATATCATCCTCTCAGTCAGCTGCCACAGTCTTGACCAGGACAGATTCTCTTACCTCAGCTGTCAGAGGACAGCAGTGAGAGCCAGGAGGAATGGTAGTACGTGATAACTCGACTTCACTCAATGAGTGTCCTCACTAAGCTGTCATTGGAGCGCTCAAATTTATGTTTGTGGCTGTGAAAGGAAATGAAAATACCTTGACTCTGGGATTCTTTCTCTCTGTCTATGTAAATCACTCCTCTTAAATGTCCTATTCTAATTAAGGTAATTGATACTAATGTGGCATCCAATATCCAGCAGTTGCCGTGAGGATTATCTTTAAGTTATGATTTTAGTATCAAGCGGCCTTGGATGTTTGCAGAAGTGGAAACTGTGCAGGTGCTGGGATTTGACTGAGTCACAGTGTGTTAATGGCAATTATTAAGGCCCTGACCTCACTGGACTCCCCTGTGGGTCATGTTGTGTTTGCAATGCATTGTGTAATATACTAAATGATTTAAGACGTTTCCTTTTACACTTTCTTTGAAGGGCTGGATGCCTCACTCCTGCCTCTCAGACAATCAGATATGTGTCTGGTTTGTATTGCATTTGCTTCATGGGTGCTGAAGACTGCAAACCCACAAGTTGGAGATGCCTGGAAAGCTGGTATGTATGTTAATATGTTGAATTTAATATACTAAAAATGTCAGACATAGCCTGAAAATATTAATATTTAAGACATGACAAAGGTTTTGCGTAGTACCAAGAATAATGGGAACTTTTCATTTGTATTTCCACACAGTGCTGTTGGCGAATGTAAGTGCCTTGTCAGCCATCCGATACCTGCGAAAGTACGTCAAGGTGGAGGCAAAACACAGCGAGAGAAAATTGCATCACACTGCCCCGTCTGATTCTGACGTCTGCGCTTCTGAATCAGACACTGAAATGATCAATTTTCCCACAAACACATGATATGTGCTGTTGCAGAGTCTGAGTCTTTTGAAGAATTTGACTAATGTTTGATGTGCTGTTACATGTTTGCAACATTAATTTGCACTATAATTGCTCTTTTAATCTTAGATTTCTCCATTGAATGTAAATGGGAAATGGTTTCATTTGATTGTAGTCGTTTTTTCATTGTTTAAATCACTTTAACTGATGCATTACATTTCTGAAGGTATTCACACAGTGGGGTCCATAAGTCTGAGACCACTTTCCCATTTACCTGATAGTGGTCTAAGACTTTTGAACGCCACTTTATATGATATATGAAATGACCAAAGGAAAAATGACAGAGAAGGTTTTAGACTTTCATATTTGTAAATAAGGATTCAGTATGTAAGTAAGAAAGATTGGAGGCAGGATTGAGTCTTTGGATGGATGTGATAATGGATTTAGGTATGTGAAGAAGTTGCGATGGTACTGTTTGTTTTCATTACATATCATTATATGAAGCTGATGTAGCAAAGGCTTTTTATACAAAGCAACTCTGTGAAATATTTCCAATTACACAGATTACACATATTTTAACAGAACTTCCTTTCAAAGTGATAATACATTTAAGGGGCTTTTTTTGTGCCAGTTTTTTATTGTATCAATGATTCAATGATTTCAGTGATCGATCATTATTGTTGACTGTACAGTATGTGTTGCTCTGTGAGCTGTTGATGTCTCTAAGTTTAACTACAATAAACAGAAGGACCGACATGAAACTTTTCAGCCAACAGGGGGCAACATGAGCTCATGACAGAACCTAAACCAGAGTGTCACTGCAGTGTTGTAGTTCAGTTTCCAAGTGATTTAATATAACACTACCTTTATTTATTTATATTTTTTATTTTGGAAATTTCACTACAGACCCAAAATACAATATGAGGCTCTTCACTGGAAAACATTATTGCTAAGTAATGACAATTCTCTGCTCTTCAAGAAGTGTATATATTTTACTCCAGCAGATGGCAAAGTTGAGCTAAAAAAAAAGTTGAGCAAAATGTACATCTTGAGCGAACCTTGAAGATGTATTTAATATCACAACACAAATACTCATAGACAAATAGATCAGATTTATATTACATTTGGAAAAATAGTGCCATCACACAACTTTAACTCCATTTTGAAAATAATACTGAGAAAGCCATGGGAGCACACCACTTACAGATTTGAGACATAGATTTATAAGGCCCAGAGTAGGCGCGCATCACTATTGAGGGAGTGTTGGTTGTTGTCTTCTTCACTTATGTTTCACTCATGTCAAGCATCACAGCCATTTTATATGTCACCAATGTTTCTTAGGGCTTTGCTTTAATGTTTAAAGTCACCTTACACTAAAAGTATCTTTGTCTTCTTGTTCCTACAGTTGTATGTTTGCATTAGTTTGACAAGTTGAAAGTTCTGAGTTTATGGCGTGTTTCTATGAGCAGGATTTGTGACATCATAACGAGTTTTCCACCACGAGGTTTTGCTTATGGTCTCTTACCAACAAACATATAATAATACCCTGCATGGCGTCAGGCTAACAGGAAACATTCATTCATTCATTTATATGTACAGTAAGATACAAGACATGAGACACATTGTCATCCTCTCCCCCTACACATGTGAAACTTATGAATTTTATGTCTAATGTAGTATATTCATTTCATGAATTTATTTTGTATTAACTGTAGATTTAGCAGTAATGCTGTTAATGCGATATAAGCATTTCTTCCATTTTGTGTTGGCTTCTTTAAATTGAAGATTTTTATTTCATTCATCATACAACTTCCACAGTGAGTAATGTTTATATTGTTCCTTCAACAGCATATTGTTTATTCTGCCAATCAATCATTTCTTGTTTTCCTGCTTTAAACAGAAGATCAAAGGTTTCTGTTACCAAATATTAATTGACATTTTCAATAATCCAGTTTTTTAGCACTGTAAATGATGAACCTATTATTCATAGTTATATCTGACAAATGTTTAGCCCCAGATGAGTTCCACATTTTGGATTTTCATTGACGGATTATTTCAAATCTATGTATTCCAAGGGATACTAAATTTCACTCCAATATTTGTATGTTGTAAAACATGTCTGGAGTAACATAAAAACAGGGATACAGTGAACATGTTGATTTACTTTTACAGTTTTATTTTCAAATATAAATAAACACCTCAAACAAATATGAAAAAAGAAGCCACACAGGTATCAGTATTCTGCAGTAGCAATAGTAACATTAGCACCTTTAAGGCAGTCAGTTGAAGCCACATCTATTTGCCTTTACAATGTAGCATAATAAAATATTAAATGTACATACATTTACAAAAATATACATCCTTTACTACAACAAGCCCTGGTGGAATGCATATTACAGCTTTACATAGAAACAAAGAAAACTACAACAATAGGTAAACTGGACAGTGTTTTAGAAAATATTTTAAATATAAAAAAAAACTCTTTCACTACACCTTTGACCACACAAATATATAAAACTTTACAAAATAACATTAAAGTTGCAAAGTATGTACACTCTGCTCCTTTCATAAATGCTACATATCAAACAGACAGTTGAAGTCTGTGATCACTTTCATAATGTTTTGTTTTCAGCCTGTTTCTCTTCATACCTGAACTCATCATTCCTCTGCTCGACTAGCCAACATGTAACAACACAGTTCATGGGATTTGTTGGTTCATACTGTACGCAGCAGGACCAACACAGGCTGTGTTAGTTGGCTTTTATTATCCCTCTGATAGAGATCTGTTGTTTGCACACGTCCAGACGAGTGCCGGGCTATTGTTTTGTTTTATGACCATCTCTGCTGGGTTGCCATGGCACCAAGGCCTCTGGCCCCAAAGTCTAATCCTGTCCAGTGTGTCGAAATTCCAGACGTTGGCTGAATCATTCCAGTATCACAGTCGTACTCCCAAATGTTGTCATAGTCCATTTCCTGGTCATCTGGTTCTGTGGGTTCAAGATACGAGTGGTGATCTATAGGAAGGAGAGAAGATTCCCAGGCTTTTAGATTCCAACAGTGAAAGACAAAACTTCACCCTGACTGAATAAACAGTCCCAACATACTTATGGTATGATTGGCCCTGTCCCAACGCATTACCTTATTGTAAAACCTGTAATGTAACATACCATTACACCTTCATTTGTCTCATTTTCTAATTGTTCAGAATCATGCAAACATGCAACCTGAAATGACTTGGTATATGTTAGATTAAATCTGTAATGCAATTAGCAGGTACACCCTTCTTTTGTTTTGATTCAGGTAAGAATGCATCTAACACAATCTCCTGCTGTTTGATACATGTGTGAAAAGGTAACTCCACTAAATGCCTGGATCTAATTCTTTGGACATTGTCCAGAGTTCATACGTGAGAATGGCTCGTGATAAATGAGCCTGTAGATATGAGAAAGGGTAACCCTGCCCAGTTGTGTGTTGTCAATCACAGTGTAGGAGTAAATTCTGGCTGTGGAACAGTGTTCTCTTACACCAAGCTTCCCCCACATGGGAAATCTATACAAATGGCATTGAGAGCAGCACTAAGTTCCATTTCATTTGTGCATTTTCTACACTTTCATCTCCGTAGCCTTTAACCTTCTGTTTTCTTACTGACAGACTGAAATGTTCGATCAATCCAAAGTGCACGCTGTGTTTAATTTAAGGTGTAATGGAGTGTGAGCAATGTTCTGTGTCCTTGGTAGCATTTAGATAAGCGGCTGACAGTGTTGACTTTCATAACTCACACTTGTGAGGTAATATGATGCTGCAGTGTGATAGCCATCATTTGAAAGAACACCCATTGTTTCTTAATAGAAATATAAACCTTATTTAGCCATGAAAAACTGAATATCTTGTCAAACAAAAAATCTGTTGTCAGGACTGGAAGCACATGATCATTTACTGTAAACTGTCAAACATTCTTGAGTTCCCACACATGACACTATAAATACATTGAGGAATGTTACATTAGCTTTATAACTGCATGCCTTTAGTTCTTACCTGGGGAGTAACCATAAGGCATTTGAGAGGTGTTCATCACAGGACTTGATGGGAGGAGTATCTGTCAACAGATGTGAAAACAAAAGAAAGTTACTTCCCATGATTGACAATAACAAACATTTGTATCGTCCCTAAAATATCTTTTTTATCTGCGGCACCTGTTCAAATATCACCTGCAGATCATGTATACACAGGCGCTCTGCTACCATACAGTGCACCGCTGTTGTATTTTGCACCACGGCATTCCAGAAACCGGAGTGTCCTGAGAGATGAGTATCTCTGTGTTTCTCACCTGCTCTTGCATTTGGCCGGGCACAGGCAGCAGCTTTAGCCTCGACACGGCCTCGGCTCTCTGCTCTGCTTTGCTTTGAGGAGCCTCCATCTCCAGGCCTAAAGCGTGTCCCTGGGAGTTGGTTAGAACTAGGCTTCTTCTGCAGCGCCTGCCCAAGGGAGGTGTGCGGAGCTGGAAGGAGGATGGTAGGAGCTGGGGGGCCTGCTGGTGGTGGTGCTGATGAATGGGCTCTTGCCAGCTCTGCTGCTGAGGAACAGAGGGAGATATGTTAGGATGGAGCAGCTATAAGCATGTGAAACAAGTGTTTAGATGATTAGCAATAAGGATAACTTCATCATGTTGGTCAAATAGATCTTCAGTTAATGAGGTAATACTGCTATGAGAAAGTTTTGGTTAAAAAGATCTTGTTTGTCTATACAAATAAAAAAAAATCGAGCTTTTTTTGATGTGATTCAAGAATAGGGAAAGTTTTTTCTAAATTTCAATTTAGTAGTTGATAACCAAAAATACATCAATCTTGTACAAAATATTTTAGACAACTTTTTATTAATGATTTAACATGCTACATACAATACAATACATATGACCTTTCAGTGGAAATTTTAGAAGCAGTCAGCTTGATTATGCAGACATAGGTGTTGATTCATTAATTACTGGTTGTTGCAACATTGCAGCACCTGATCATTCTAATCTATCCACTGAGCATGTGTGAACCTGTATGCGTATGTTCACAGATTGATATCAGACAAGCTGTGCAGGTGTAAATTTAACCTATGGATCCAGTATCATTGACCCACTTACCACTGGCCTGGCCTCATCGAGGGAGTAGATTTCTGGGCTGCAGGGTTCATCATACAGTGGAGACAAGGGCTGGCGGGGGGCGCACATGTCTGAGTGGCGCTGTGGGACATTCAGGGAGTAGTTCAGGGTTGTCTGAGGTGTGCTCCAGCTGTTTGACTGAACACAAAAGATCCAAACAGATTTAGTTTAAAACACCATGTGATGAGAGGAAAATCTATCCCCCATTTTTCTTATGTCTCTCTATCTGTCATTCTCTCTCACGCTCTGAAGGTTCAAATGAGGCAAGCACATAAGCCACACTTAGTTTTGGTAGCAGTTTTGGACTAATATCAGACACAATCTGCAGCAGTGCTGGTGTGACAAGAACCTGTTGTCTTAGAAAACTGCCATCAGCTGTAAGTGTTGTGTATAATAACTGTCATCTTAACTGCCATAATGTAGGGATGTCCCCCAAGTATAGTAAATGTTTTCTGATTGGTGGCTTTAGTTTTGTTTATGAGCTATAATTGACATTTCATTCCTTGCATCATCAAGACAATTTATCTTTCAACCTCAATCTGCACAAATGCTACTATTACCCCATTTGTTAACACATATACATCATGGCCCCTCTCAGCCTACTGCTTGGTGTGTCTATTTTTGTGACTTGTAAATAAGTCTACAGTCTCAAGGGGAATATTCAATTATCAAGATAGATGCCAAACTGACTTATTACCTTGACAAGTGGGGCTTTCTCCAGTTGCTGCGGGCTGGCACGTTGCAGAGCAGAGTAGGGTGTGCTGTAGATTTGAGACAGCACTGAGCTCTCTGCAGACTGGAGGTAGGAGCTGCGCTGTGGGGAGGAGTAGCGTAGTGACAAAGGTCGTAGGTCGCGCTCAGGCTTGGTGTGGGAAGACACGCTGTTGGTCCTGCTTCCCAGTCGAGCAGTCTCAGTCGAGGAGGGACGGCTAGAGCTGTACTGTAAGAGACATTAAACATACCCAGGGCAAAAGTCAGAAAAGAGTTGTTGCTTTACAAGACAAATGGCATCAATGATTTCAACCACAGAGTCCTAATAAAATAAACATCTTCTCTTCATCATTAGTTTTCTGCATTATTTTGTGTTTTTAGTAACCAGCAGTTTAATTGGGAGAGCAGTGGTTGAGGTCAGAAGCTGAATAACAACATGTCTTCTGGGCACTGATCCTTTTCCACTTAAAGCTAATTAGATGAGCAGTTGGCCTACATAGTCCCTCTCACAGGGGAGGTTGGTCAAAAGTCCTGATAATGCAGAGTCTAAAGTTAACAAGCAAACTTTTCACTGCTGAATCAGCATGTACATAAGTTGTTTCTGGGATACATTTCTGATTTTGTTAGAATGTTCTTTTTCTTTTCTGCAAGGCCTGAGGATTATCACCTGCACCTTTAAAGCTGTAACAGAAGCTGTGTAGACTCCAGACGTTGCTTAATAATTAATGTTGTAATAGTAAAGTGTTGCTGCTCTGTTCCACCAAAACAAATGAGGATTTTTTTTATCGATGCAAAACTAACTCCTACCACGTTTATATTTGAGCAAATATTGCAGTGTTGGTGTGTGTGCTTCAGTTAATTAATTCAAGAATACTTAACAAGAAAGCTAGCAAACAGATGACTTACACAGAGGGGCTCACAATATCCCGGTGAGATAGGGTTGTCTTCATGAACGGGTAACTGAATGTTGTGGGACCCACGTGAACTCTGTGACTGGCTGTGCTTTAAGGATTCAGAGCATCCTTGGCTTGTTCCACTCCACCTGTCAAACTGTGGAGCCTGTAGGACAGACAAGATGCAATAAATTAATATTTTGATAGAGCAACTAAGCAAAGCTAACAGACCTGTCTTTTTCTGACTTGTATTGGAGTGTTGACTTAATAGTAGTAGTTGTAAATCATTCATATGCTGAATGTTAATTTACAAAAGAGGCAGGCCTCCCTCCATTATCACATTTCCTCATACTCAAATTCACCCCACCTACATGTTCAAAAAAACCAGGTGGAGATAGCTCGCTCGATAGATATGGATCAGCAGCAACTGTGAATAAGGTGATTGTTTTTGGCCCATGAAAAGAAGGAGGGCAGGGCTCACCTCTCTGTGCGTCGGGGTGTAGATGATGTCATACACAGGGGGTGGGGGACTGAGAACGGGCACGTCAGCAGCTTTGAAATGCTGGATCCAGTCGCAGAACTCGGCCCTATCCAGACAGGACACCACTATGGGGTTGATCAGCTTCCCTGGGAAGAGAGGAGGGGGGACAAAGCCTGTCATTCGGTCCAGTCACTCACTGGAATGTGCTTCAGTCAGATTGCCATTCACTGAGGATAAAACCAGCTCATTCATGGAAGGTTACACTTTGTGACAGATTCATAGAAAAGACCACTTAGTGTAAAACATGCATAAGAATGTACAATCACATTTAAATCATTTTAACTTGTCTATTTTAACAGCAGCATGCTGATGAGACTGCAGCTGAATAGCTCACTGATTCAGTGTATTTACCTTCAATCATAAACGTGTTGGGCTTGACGTCTTGGCAGGGTGTGGTCACAGTTACCATGTTGAGTGGAAGTTTTCCCTGTAATTATAATGACTGTTAAACACAACTCTGATGCAAACATTGGAAAATATTAGATGTACTTTCTGCACAGAGTTCAGGATATGATTAAGATTAGGAATAAAAGTTCAATGAGGTAAATCGTACCTTATAGAAGAGCCCATCGTTCTCCTCTGACAGGATGATCAGCGTTGATGGGTACATCACCAGTAGTCGGTCACTCTGTTCCTGTGGAGCCATGAGATGAGGAACTGGTAAGATTCATGTGTGTGCAGTGTTTTCATTTGATGCAATCAGGGGGACATGTTTAACTATTCGAATTAGTGTCACTTTAATGGCAGTTTACCACTTTGTGTGTCTAGTTTGCATTTCCATATATAATTTATTAATTGTTACAAAAATAATATAATGGAGACTTCCTTTTATCCCTTTGATTGCAGGGTAAAAGGAAAATTCTCCAGTGCAATAAAGTAAAAGAGACCTTGTGCAAAAGAGAATGATAGCAAATACTTGATTTACCCTGATAATGCTATCTCTTTGACTGTGTGAAGATAAGACTGAATAATGCAAAGCACAGAGGCAAATGTGAGACTTGGTGCAAACAATAAAAAGACACCAGTCTTATCCTTTAATACTCTGTTGAGAGGCACAGTTTAAATCCCAGGAGGATCTACAGTGAAACCGGTTAGTGGGGCATTTAAAGGTGCGGCAGACAGAGAGTTTATGTTTCCTCTCCCTAGTGGAGGGTGTGTCTGAAGAGACAGCTGACATTCCAGCTGTGAGGTGAGTCGAGTCACTGCGTGAGCTGGGCAAGTGCTTCTCACACACCCAGGTCCTAAATCTCACGCACTTCAATAGGGTTGCCGCTATTTCCCACAGAGAATTAATTACAGAAACCCATGCAAGCTGTGTCATGACTACTGTTTTTATTAGCTGCTATGTAAAGCTAAATCAGCATTATTTATCGGTGCTCATGTCTGATTTGGCGAGCATAAAGTCATATATTTGTCATGAGTTGATTGTAGGTGTCTGACACCATGTTACACCTTGATGGGAAAATCCAGATAGTGGCACCTCTCTTCCTGTATACCTGTAAGAGAGGTGCCATTTGCCAAAATATGGACTCCACCCTCTTCACTCAATCCTTACATTGCGCTGAGGTAATGTGTATGTGTGTTGCGCAATTTAAAAACAATGTGAGTCACCTGGATTTAGAGGTGATGTTATCCTGCTTCCTGCTATCCTGCCTTTTTCGTCATGTGAAAAATTCCCAGAGGTTGAATACATGTATGTATCATTTGTTACAGTGTACCACACTGTATATTTCCATAAATAGCCAAGAGTAGATTGCGTGCTCTCCTTCTCTATGTGACTCAGATTTGATAAGCGGTAGCGATGTCATACCTGACAGGGCAGGTGCTGCAGTCTGACTTTAGTGACGTAGGTGATGGGGCCCAGGCTATCTCGCTGAGAGCCCTCCCACTCATAGATGGGCTCTCTGTTGATGGAGTTCCTCAGCTCCTCTCTGCCTTCAGGTGTCTTGTGCTGGTTTAGCTATATAAGATACACAAGGGATAACATTGATCAAACAAGTAAATATGAACAAAGCTCTGCCCTTAAGCAAATTTAAACATTTGGCTTTTCTTCCCTGAATAGCACATTTGTGGTGTGAATTCCTAAGCTTAGGCTTATAAATGCATCATCCGTTCAACTGTTTTTCTTCTTTCATGACACATCTAAGTTAATGCGGTTCATCAGCCATTTCCCAATCTGTGGGTGTGGAGTCAGCATTTTAACCTTGTGCAGATGTGGGAATTAAATTTGTTGACGGCTGTGATGTGGTCAAGGCCGCTCCCTAGTATCCAGGCCTGAGGGAGAGCCAGCAGTGACCTACCTGACTCACCAAATCTACACGCTCACACACATCCTGTTTTATCAGAATAAGTTGAAACCAAAAGCATTGTGCTGACTAATTCACCAGGTGGATTGGAAGATGACCACACCAAGATGGATCTTATGTTGCAACCCAAAAACCAGTTTTTATACACCCTGATAAAAAATAAGTCTTATAGTCATAAGCTATTTGACCTTACCTTCACTCTGGTGAAGTTTTCAGGTGCAATTGCAGTGCCTCCATTCGCCTCAATATTTTCTTTAAGTAAGCCAAACCATCGGTCCATTTCTTCTTGGTTGGCACAGTAGACGATGATGGGGTTAAGGCTGACACCTGCAGGGACATGCAACGGTCACAAGATCAGAAGGGAAAGTAGCACCAAATGTCCTCTTTTTTTAAATGAAAGCTTTGTGTCACAATGGTGAATCATTAATGGAGTTCACACTGCTTCCTTGAAACATGTTATGCAATACGTACAATAAATGTTAACACATGTTTAAGACCGTTAACCACATGCAAGAGCTATTGTGGATCATCAGCCCTTTGACCTGCTTTGGCATTTAAAAATTGTAGCCGACTCTACCTCCCACAAACTGCTTGCCCAGGAGGAGTGAACCAGACCTGGGATGAAAAGAGCTGGAATCTCCCTCTATCAGTCCCACACATACCTGAGATAAACAACAGAGATAGCCTTTTTCATTCCAGCCCCATGGCTTTGTACTGTAATTGTCGAGAACTATAGCCTTGCCTACTGACTGCTCCTTAATAAACAGGCATTCTGGATTTGTCTATTGACTTTCTCATTTATCTTCATTCCAGCTCCTAATTGTAGCATTCGCTTGAAAAGCGAAATGGAAATGTTTTTCCACAGTTGCAGCAAGAAAAGGGATGTGAAATCTCTTGGGACTGGAACACATAATGAGACTCTCATTATGTTATACAGTTTACAGAGGTCATTAACTATTGTTTAAAGTAATTAACTATCATTTTCTAACTTCCACAGGCATGCTAATTCAAATCATGTGAAAGCTTCAAGGAATTTCTTCTGACCTTCTCATGCAGTGTTTGCCACATCACACTCTAACTCACCGACAACACATAATAATGAAGATGATTCATATTTTCAGCACAGTGTGAGGAAGACCAAAGTCTCACAAAGGAAATCTCTACATCGGATCTCTCACTTGAGTCAGAATTTCGTCATGCTTCCACATGCTTCCTGTCAATGATGCCTCCCGTAAAGTAAATAAAGGTTTGTACTGAGCAATGAAAATAACTGAAATACAATAGCACAAAATAACAAGCTTGATCCAGCAAAATTGCAAAGACAAATATGAGAAAGCAACACCAAAGTGTGTCAATATTGTGACAGCAGAAACGTTTCAGATTTCATCAAGATAATAAGAAGATATATAAACACAGAAACCTTACACTCTTCATGACTGGGTTTGACTTTACAAAAGTTTTTTTTAATTCAGTCATTCAGTTTACGTAAATCCCTGACCTCATGGATTTGATTGTTTCCCAGGCAAAGATCAAAGTCTAGTTCCTCCAGCATTTTATTTTTACCCAATGAAAAGAAATCAAGTTACAGATTGTTCTTTCGGAGTTCAAAAGCGAAGTGGCATTACCACCAGACATTAACCTGAGTCGTTTTTGGAATGTGCCATAGATTATATGCAATGACAAGGCTAAGAGCAGTAGCCGGGCTTTTCTGCACGACAGCTGGGCTGACTAAAGTGCACCTGTTGTCTAACAAGTGGGGCCTTTAAGGCCGGTTTGGCCCCTTGACCAAGGGTGAAAGGGGCCCAACTCTAGTTAGTCTTGGGGTTGAGTGGAGGTGAAGAGGGTCGAGCACCTTTGAATCACTGGAATGTGACAACATAGGAAATGCTGCAGCTCGAAAATAGCACATGGTTTCTTGCTGGTTTTTTAAGCAAGGAAATTTTTACTTTGATCCATCAGTGATGAGAGGGACAAACATAGCAGACCACCGGCAGGGGTAAAAAATAGTGACTTACTGTGACCATTAAAAATTATACACGCTAAAGACTTTTACTCTTGCTTTAGTTCATCCTCGTCCTTCCTTTTGTGAAGTAAGAAGTCAGCCAGCTTGTAAACACCCTGTTGGATTAGTCTATTCCAGTCTGTGCGATTGATCAACTACAGTCAACACCACCAATAAAACTCAAAACAGATGATTACAACGTTGTAGGGCTCTGCGCCAACACCCACTTCTGTCTTTTCAAGTCAAACTTACCGTTTATTTGAAAGGCGAATTCCTGGGGTTGGCTGTGGTTGCAGTTCTGTTGCAGGTTACAGATGGTGAGTTCTTTCAGTGGAAGAGTCCCCTGCACACAAAACAACAAAAAGTTCAGTCACGCTTCTTGGGACAAAAAAACACTCTCTCATTTATACACTTGAAGCATTCTCTGCTACATTGTCCTCACTATTATGCTCTATTTGAGAAGACTGTTCTGCTCGAACAGAACAAAAACACAGTTATAAAAAAGTTAGTCACCATGACGCTGAGGTCAGCCTTGTACGCCAAAGATGTGGTCATGTCTACCTTCCATTTGTCGTCATCTACTGTATACTCTGACTAATATCGTATTGCAAGTGCTTAGTTGTCTCTTTCTGAAATGAGGTTAAGCTTTCGACAGACACAGCATCATGATGATTAACAACTGCTCATGCTTTATGAGACAGGTGAAGAGACAGAATCATACTTCTGTTTACCAACACACTGCTGGTTGGCAAGATATGATGACATAAAACTCTGCCCCGAAGGAATATTTAGAACTATAAAAGTCAATCCTGTGGTATTGAGGAACCTCAATGCAAGGGATGCAACCATTGATAATATCATCTGAGTTAAAGCTCACCTGGTATGTCAGTCCGCTTGTGTTGTTTGACACAAAATGGAGGTGTGTCTGGAAGAGATCCAGGTAGCAATCGTGTACATCCTGCAGAAATGATAAAATAAGATAAGATATAGTGTTGATTAAAGAAAGCCCTGTATGAAAACTATAATCCTTGCATTGCTGTGGCATCCAGATTTGTGCTATCACACTTCATGTACAGTAGGCTATGTGCAGGTTTTAATTCCAACTAAGCACTATAGCAGCTGTTTTCACAGATTTGGTGAAATCAGCTATTTTATTGTTTTGATTAAATGAAATCTGCCATGTGCAATAGTATAAATGGGCGTTGTTGAGAGGCCTCTGTTGTACTCTGACTACTTATCTGATGTTTTTCTCTGATAAGGGAAAGTGTCATATATTACAGCCTAATAAAAATATAAAATTAATTCTTTAAAACCCTGCCAGGAGTTATGTCTAATTCTTTATTTCATATCGGAACATCTCGTTCTTGTATAATCTGCTGATTTATGAAACGAAAATGTAAAAGCTTCTTAAGTGACCACAAAATTTGATTAACTCACTTCTTTTTGACAACAACCTCCCCTTTCTTTATGGAAGTTGTATGACTTGCTTTGTCAGTACTTAGGTAATACACATATCCTTCCTTTGCGGTTTTGTTTTCATTACATTACAATGTGTTCTTTTGCTGTGCCGTCATGAACACACTATTCCTTCCATCAATCTTTTTGACAAAGGTATAGTGTCACAGCTCTGACAAATTGCAGCTCCCACAGCAAGGAGCCGACGTGTCCTCTATCAGTTCCTGAGATCAGAGGAACTCTCTCTACCCTGAGGTTTTCTCTCAGAGATGTTTCACAAGAGCAGCAGAAAAGAGCATGTCCAAACACAGGCTTTGTGGAAAACTGATTGGATTATTCACAGCCTGCCGCTGCGTCAATGCCAGCAGCGGATTGCAGTGTGTTTGGTGGCCACGGAGCAATATCCTGTTACTCTCCACCTGTTTTTTTGGTTTTGACACTCACAAGGTTCACATGGATGACTAGCATGATGTGTCATTGTAGGCTCATTGTTCAAGACCTCTTCAACCACAATAAGGATTGTGCAGTGTTGAATTTTGTTTTGTTTTAATGTTGCTCTCGAGATATTTCAACATAGAGTCATTAAAATGTTATTTTAATCTACTCACCTGGCAATGGACGAAACGGAAACGAACTTTGGAGCTATGAATCATCCGACCATAATTCTTCACATTGATACTGCTCTTCTTCCAGCCACTGGCCGGGTCATAGGGGAATGGAGGATCCCATTTTATGTTCTCTATTGACTCCAGATCTTTAGCAGACATTTCCTGCAACCAGTCATAATGTCGGTGAAGTTAAGACATGACAATGAATAAACCAGCTGTTAAAGTCACCCAGAGAGATGGCAATAAAAATCTAATCGCACACAGATTGGCATTTATAGGAGAGCGATTTTGCTCGGTATGCAGATGATAGAGTTCCATGTTAACACTATTTCCCACAAGTTGACAGAGGGTCTTACCTTCCTGGGGGTGACTGTGCACAGGATATTGATGATGCTGTTGGACTTCTCCTGTCCCTCTTGGGGATTCTTCTTGCGAAATAGGCGACTGCTGCTCAAAAGGGAGGAAAACCATGTGTTAGCACTCACTTTTCAATGTTTACCATCTAGTCAGTGTTTACCTATCAGTTAACTTCTCAACTGCAGTGTCAACAGGAAATATTTCCTGTTTATGGGCGTTCACAGTCGTCTAATGATGTCATATGGAAAGATGACCTAATGACAACAGTCTTTGCTCTAGTGTTCCAATTAATAAATTCAGGGTCAGTGACTTATTTTTCTTTTTCCCTTTTTTTCCCATTATAATTCAAGTGACACTAACTGTGGACCCAGTGGCAGAGTACAATGAATCATGGTTTGTTTCTCATGTCACATTATAAATTAACCAGAGCCCCTTCCCTTGCCCTCATTCCATCAATGCCAGCCATTTAAATGATAAGAACAATCAGGTCTTGTGTTTCTGATAGTAAGGATATGCATAGGAAAATCAGGATTCAACGTCTGTCTTTGTTTTGCATAACCCTCATCTGTTACCATTAGTGTCAGCTTTATGAGGAAGCTCCCTCGCTGCATTGATAAGGCTCAGGGACAGGCTTTACAATCTCAGTTTGTATTTTATCTTTTTATCTTCACATGTGTTCCAGTGCCCTTAGTGCAACAACCCCAGGCTTTGTCTGCATGGTGGGAATCAAGGCCTAGCTGATCAGGAAGTCCATGTCTGTGATGCTTTCCCACTACATATCTTTTTTCTTTTTTTTTTGCATTTCACTTGGGATAACTGTGCACACTGATGCAATCTTCAGTTGCAAAGTGAAAGAGGAATGTAGATAATAGACAGGTAGAGATTTGCACACCCAACATTCTCCAAGTCACTGCTGTGGCATTCAACCGCTACTCACTCCAATTCTCTTTGGGGAATACCTGAGCCTGGCCTGATTCACCAACACAAAGAGTTGGTAGGGAACACGGGAAACAAGAACACTGAATGTATTGTTCATGTTCAACCATCAATCCAACTTGGAAAGTGTATCAGTGTTCAAGCTTGAGCCGTTGGCTTTTTGTAAACCAGTGGGGGGGATTTATTGGGTTTTTATTTGAAAACCAAGAGCTGCATGGCATGTTTGACAAAACCAGACCCTGAATCATCACACTGCAGCCAGGGCTAATTAGAATCAGATGTGGTGGTCCAGCAGAGTGGGGTGTACTAAGTGCAACATGCCCAGACATATAATAATTCCAGTGGATAAAAGAAAACCAGATAGAAAACCAAGTATAACCCATTAATGTCACTCAGATCCCGTATTCATGTTCAAAGCCTTCAGGTAAGATCATTGCAAGCTGTTAACTTCTACATCAGGAGTCATAAATCAGATATTATCAGTCAATAATTATTTCCCACATGTGATCATGATAATGAATGGGGTCAGATCCTGGTTTTGGAGGGAAACCAGATTCACTGACAGCTGTTGGCAGATCATCTTCACAGAGATGCAAAGAAGAGGCAAATGGTAACAGGATCATTGACACCGTTGGCCAGGCGGGCACCACTCAGGCACGACTCAGGGACTGTCCCATATTACCATATGATCCTGCCCCTGGCCTCACAAAATTCAAAGCCTCTGCTTAACCCCACTGCTCAAACCCTGAGAAATACCAATAATTCCTTCCATCTGAAATACAGAGTCTAAAATAACAGCAGTCAAGGGCATGACATGTGTTCTGTGTAAAGCAAACACTATGACACAAGTACAGTAACAATACCTGAACAAGTTGGACTTTTCTTACCTGTTTCTGCGTATAAAACTCTTGCTGGAGAATCTGAAGTTATGCTGGGGGACACATGACATGCTGCTCCCCATGCTGCTGTGCTCTGTGGGGCTTTGCGCTGTTCTGTAGTCAAACTGTACTCCTCCTGTGATGGATGATTGTAATCCAAGAGTGCAGTGTGCTCCCTGCTGAAGTCAGACTTGTACTGAGACAGCACGGGCAGGGTGAGGGCTGTATAGTCAGACCTGTGAGAGTTTGTCTGCGTAGGAGGGGTGGAGTTTGGGGCTGTGTCACAGGCTGTATGTGTGTGTGTGTGTGTGTGGTGAATAACCAGTAGGACTCTCACCTTCTGTGAGTTGCCTCTGTCTGTTAAATCAATCCCAACAACAAAGACAGGGGGGTTCAGGGAGAAGTGTGCCTTTTCACACCATTCAGGAGCCAAATGGAGCTCATTGTGGGTCGCCACTGAAATGAGTGGTCACTATACACACTGGATGGTGTCAATCAAAAGGGAAGATGGGAGCTTCTGGTGGCATGTCCAGACATGAAAAAAGCCTGTAGCCTTAAGGAGTCTATTTATTATTGGCCCACATACTTTAAACACATCAGTGTCATTTTGAAACTGAGGTATCTGGGAAATGTTATGTTATGATAAGCTTCTTCAATGTTTTGGTTTTACTCATTTGAAAAGAAAATACACTGTATATGTTAAAAATAAGCAAAACCTCACTGTGATATTTTAAGCTAGGGAGACAAATATTACAGGTATCATATTGTTTTCTAACACTGAATATGAGATCTTTCGAATCTTGTTCTTCTTTACTGAGATATTCATCTTTAGGCTTTTATTACAAGGGCTGTCGCACATCAGTGTGTGATAGGAAGAGAGGATAGTTTAAACAGGAGACTTGTGTATTCAAAGGCTCCCATTTTCATAAGGCAAGAGGTGTATGCAAACAGTATCCCATTTGCATGTGTTTGTTCCTAATTCATAGATGAGATATACAAACTAAATGGTGAAATTGTCCCTGACAAAATGATCAAAAATAAATGTTTTCTTCCTTGATATATATGTTTTTCTTAATTCATGTACAGTATCATGGAGTACAGGATACACTCAACATTGAGTAAAGTAAGTTGTAAAGTAAGTCTTTAAAAAATCAACTACTAAGTATTAAGTTAAAAATGACTTTTAGGTTTCAACACTTATGACTCATACTAGTCTCACACTGGTCTCCTTAAATGTAAGTCAATCAATCAGACGGATGAGTCAGAACACTCACCTTTGTTTGCTTATTATTAATTAGGTCATTGTCTGTGATGAGCTCCTGTAGTCATGTGCAGCTCGCTGTCAGGTAAAGTCAACCTGTTCAACTGGATTGTTTAAACGGATGCACCTGAGGCAGCAACAGTCACCCGTTTGTTAAAAACCAATGGCAGAGTCGTTTTCACCTTCCAGCCTCTGAGACACTGTATTATTGTTCTCTAAAGCCTGTTTAATGGGTCTCAGAACTCATGACAAGGTCAAGTAATTTAATCAATGAAGAATACTGATTAAACTGTATGTGGTGTAACTGAATATAAAACATCTTGGTAAGTGACGGAGAAGATGTAAAGCTGACAAAAGAAAATGCCTTTTATCACATCAGTAGATGAAGTGCGGACTGATAATATAGATGGCCAGTACCTTATCTTGACCATATTTCGCTTCAACACTTCAACCTCCAACATGTCAGGGCAGGCTAGATCATATTGCTCTAACTGAACACAACTTGTCATTTAGCTACAGATCTAACAGATACTTGTTAGCTACAATGTTAGAAAAAGGCCAAACTGATCATATGGACATCTAATTAACAATTATACCAACATATTTTTATTTGAAATTGCCTTTATTTTGTCTTCTAAAGTCAATTTGGTGAAGGTGAGGTGATGAAGTGCAAATGATAAGTCCCTTTAATTAGCTATCAATACATTATATAACCACAGTTTCCATCTGAAAATAATAATAAAAAAGCAAGAAATGCCTCAGTTTACTTTAAGCCTTTACTTGTGCCCTACTTCTTATCTGAATACCAAATCCTTATTTTTCATTTTAGTATGTGTGAGTTCTGAAAGGGACCTGGTAGCTATGTTAGGGCCCTGTTTGTATTTAGTTTGATTTGGATCAGTTCAATCTATTTATTCTACTGCGTGGTCCATCTGATACTGTAGTGTAATTCAGTCTATGTTGTAATCATTTATATTGATGTCAAAGCACGTTTGCAGAGTAATGTGGGTCATCATGGAAAAACGAAAAACGAAAATGAAGATGGACTTGATAACACATGCAGCCGGCATGGTGACTCACACTTCTGCGGTAGTATCCCTTGAATGAGGAAGACAGTCAACTGAAAAAAACAAATGTGGGGATTTTTTACGTCTTCAGGTTATCAGATGTTATAGGTGAGATGCATCATCCAGTCTTCAAAAAGATTACAGGATAGTTTGCCAGCTCTTTCCCAAGACTTTCACCATTCAGTGCGTAAAGAAACTACATTACATCAAGTTAAAAAAACAGCCCTCAAGTGAGCAGACAAACTTGTCCCTAAAACACATTAAAAGTTCAGGTTCAACCAGAATTTTTTGTTCATCCTTGCTAGAGGTAAGCCTCAAGAATAGCAAATTTTGTTTGTCTAAAAAAGAAAAGGCGTATCAGTTGGTCACAATGATTTTAGCTAGTATGAAATATCTCAACAAATATTGTATGAGTGGACAAACATTTGTCCCAGATAGCCAAGGTCCCCAGAGGATTAGTCATGGCCAAAATTTCCACTTCAGGATACCCTTAAATCTATAACTGAATTCCAGTCAGCCGTCACTGTACGTTGAGGGGCGTTTAAACCTGAGAGATGCTAACATGCTAAATGTTAGCAAGTTCCACTAACATGCTGTAGTCTTTTTACATGTTAAGATGCCAAAGGCAAGTTTTGTATGTTAACATGCTAATTGTTTATTAATATACTAACAGCACTGAAGTTGATGATGGTGTATAGGTTCAAGTTATGCCTGTCATGTTTACTATTTAGGTGGAAATGTTCATAAAATCTTTTTTTATCAGAGTCCATATCAGAGTCCATGAAGGTGGTAAAATTACAACCTACAGTTTTCAACATTGTCTTTACTCTGGTGGCACTCTAAGACTCAAATGTACATTTTTTCTCATCTAGTGGTGAAACACGTCTCCAATTAACAAACATCTAACCAATTTGGTTGTGCTATATAATGACTCTCATGAGGCCAGTATACACCTGCGATCACTGTCTGAAACCCCCCGGGGGCATCATCTGACTTTTGGTAACATTTCAGAACAAACAATTAGTAAGTACTTAATTTCAAGCAAACATGTTATCTAGTGTAACCACAGACTTTTATAAATGTGCTTGTTGTTGTTATGTAACTCACTTTATGGGTACGGTTGGATTACTGCAGTAGATTTAACTCCTACAGTCATGCGTCATATTGCTCGATAGGAAAGGGGAAATACCGGGTGCTTTGCCAAAAGCAACATTATATCTAGAAAGACAAACAGCCCATTCACTTTTTCCGACCCTATTTCATAGGGTATATCCTGAATGGGCCGTTTCCCAACAATAGCCCACATAGTTTCCCATTAAAAATAATTACTTTTTATTATCTGGTATGTTTCAGTTTTTCATTCTGAGTTCATGTCTGTACGGATGTAGAGGATAGTTAGTCTGGGTTTTCCTTAAAGTTTAGACTATTTTATTAGATCTTGCTAAAAAGCCTAAATTGAGAAAACATTCATTATGTCATTCCCTCTGTGTGGTGGGTTGAACTCTGGCTCCCCCCAAGAAGTCACCCGCTTGTGTTTATCCAGACTCAGCGGGTGAGAGCAGTGGTGCTAAAGTCACACCTCAGGCCATTAAAATGGAGTCTGGATATGAGGCCCCCAACATCAGGTGTCCAACAGAGATTCTGACGTGCCAAAGTTCTCACACAGGACGACCATAAAGGAATCTTAATTTGACCCTGGCTCTCCTTTGAAGGCAAGATCAGTCAAAGTCTGATTAACAATTTCAATTTCTAAATTTAGCAGGTCCCAGTTTATGTTTGTCACAAATCACCAAATGATTTAATGATAGTAAACTAAAGACAATACAACTGTTTTGATTTAGACTTAACAAATACGTACACAGATATAATCACACACTGTGAATATTAGAGTTCTTTGATTGATATGATCTCTTTTTTACTTCTTCTTTATGGGAAAAAACTCCACTAGACAAAGAATTAACTACCTACATGAACGTGTTGTTGTGACATGTCATGCTTTATCATTTCCCAGGAAATCTGCTGACGTGTAAAAAAAGACAGTACACTAGAAAGGAATAGGCCTACATACACAAATCTATCTCTCTATCTGTCTATCTGTCTGCCTGTCTGCCTGTCTATCTATCTATCTATCTATCTATCTATCTATCTATCTATCTATCTATGTATCTATCTATCTATCTATCTATCTATCGATCTATCTATCTATCTATCTGTTATTTCTACCCTTAAATACACAAGTAGTTTATTCATAGTTTTGATGGTTGACTATTTTCTGTTACAGGTCCAGTTTTATGTGAAGCAGTCCTTCCGGAGAGGGTGACAGCATCTCCATGACCTGATAAGGGCTGCACAGAGGCTGACACCAGGGGAAAGAGGAGAGGCTCCAGTGGCAGGAATGCTGGGATGACAAGGAGAAGGAACAAACCGCCCCCCAAGATCAGCTGCAGAAATTCCTCCAGAGTGAGTGCATTAATTTAGACAGGTTTTAAATTCATTAGCATCCTCATAGTAGCAGAAGTGACTCACAGCTACAGCAAACAGAAACAAAAGCACAAACTCATGATTTCTCTGGAAGCTCTGCTGGAAGCTTCCTACTTAGGAAGTTTATATTAATGATACCATCAATGTTAACAATTTACAGAGCATATAAATGGGCAGCAGAGAACTGGATTGAAATGTTAACAGGAATCAGTAGTCAATGGAAACTCCCGCAGTAAAGATTATTTTACACCACTTCTTCAAAGAAGTTTCTCTGGAAGCTCTGCTGGAAGCTTCCTACTTAGGAAGCTTATATTAATGATACCATCAATGTTAACAATTTACAGAGCAGCAGAGAATTAATCACATCTTGAACATATTCTGAATAGAATTTTGATTGTTTTTGTCACAATTAGAATCTGTTGTAACCAATGTCATTTGATGATCTTCTCTGTAAAGAGCACAACATATTCTTTTAACAGCCACCATTTGCGTTTGATTTGGGTGGAATATCACTTTAACAGCAGAGTTGAGAGGCTTGCATTAAAATTGTGAGTTCCTTATGGTCTCATAAAATCTGCAAAGAATATATAATGAATAACATAATCCAGAGCAACTGAAAAAAAAACTTGAGATGGTTTGGGCATTTTCAGACTTGTCTTGTCTGACATTTGACATGTCAATTTTGTATGGACTTCCTTATTTTAATATTTCACAAATATGCGCAACCATAACATACACACACACATACACACACACATATATACATACATACATATATATACATTTACAGTATTCATTCTTAAGTATAGCAAAGCCTCACACATTAACACACAGACACAGATGTGTCTCCATGCGCTGTCCACAGAATATATTATATTACCAGCTGTATTTGCTGTCCTGTTTGTCAGTCATTTGCCTCATTTGAACCTATGGGTATTGCATTGTGTGTTTTTGGCCAGCGTTTGTGTTTTTGGGTGAGTGGGAGTTCATAGGTTCAAGCGTGTGCAGAGGCAGCCACAGGTGTGAATGCCATGTGACTGAGGTCAAGAAGGGTAAAGTGAGAGTGTTCAGCTGTCTGCTTAGATCACTGTGAAAGACGAGTATGTTGGGAAGGTACCAAGCAACAGTGTACAGTGAGCCTAGCAACATAACATTGAGTGTGTGTGTTTGTATGCGTTTTCACTGGCCATTTAGCCGCTTGTCTGATCCAGAATGACATGTGGTAGGTCCAGTGAGACACATACTGGAAATACAGGAATAAAACCTGCTGCTTTCAGTTACAGGATATGTATAAGATTTTGTCCCACCTAGTCTGTGTGTGTGTGTGTGTGTGTGTGTGTGTTTCTGTTATAGGCTACTTCTGGGGACAGATTTCAGATTAAAGACCAGTTAATTAGGGGCCACTTGTGCAATTGGGGACGACTTTTAGGTCAGTGGTTAAGGTTAGGGTAAAGGGTTAGGTTTAGACAAGCAGAGGCTATGATTATGGTTAGGGTAAGTCTCCAGGAAATAAATGTAAATCTATGTAATGTTTCCAGAAAGGTGAAGTAGGTCAGCATCTGTGTGTGTGCACAAACATTTGAGATGTTATCACATCTGAAAACATCTTTATTTAATATTTTACAGTGTATTGCTCCATTTCGCAATAGTGCAAAATTCAATATTTTAAAGTTCCTCATAAATAACAAACATATCATAAATTAACAAATATCACCACGTTTAACACAAACTAAAAATAAGCTATAGCCACATTGAAATTGCACAAATGGATTCAAGATAACTTGCCCAATCGCTCTATTTACAGTTCCACAAAAGTCTCCATTAGACAATCACAGCCCCTATTCTACTGGGTCCGCTCGAACACATAATGGAAAGCATGGTAGTTTTACATTAACAGAACCGGATCAACAAAATCCTTCAAAAAAAGGAGAAAAAAAAGGCAACTTCTCAGAAGTTTAAAATGGTATCACTGCACTGCACATGAAATGATGATTACTGACTTAAAGTGATCCATTTGTTTTTGGACAATGCAAGTTCATTGGTGACATTATGAAATCACCCACCACAGGTTGTACAGCTGGTATATTTGTGGTTAGTTATACAGCTGTCACGTTTCTACTTCAGTAAGAGTTGGATCCAATTCAACAATGAAGAAATATAACAAGACACCACACTTGTGGATGGAAACATGGCAGCACCAAGTATCAACAGCATTACTCATTAGTGCCAAGTGTTACTATACTGTAGGTAAAATAGTACTTATGGTGATTTTAACCTGTCATGGATTATATTCACCTTCATGTTCTTTTTAGGAATAACTGAGAAGTAACATTAAAGACAACATAGTCTGTTGATTGATCAACAGTTTTGACAGAAACTAAAGTCTTTTTCAAAAAAATGTAGCAGACATAAGGTACAATGTCATGTGAGGTCATGCTTGTGGCAGTGAAGAAACATTATGAAACACATATAAAATGTTGCATATTAAATGCAACTGTCAGTCCTCTTAACCAGGAGAAACTCCAAATTCAGAAAAACCTACCCCTCTCACACAACGACATTCCTCTTAGTCATTTCCATTAATGATATGCACATCACACACACCTAAATAAATATATTAAAACACTCTTAAATAGGCATAGGTCTCATCTGTTTCTTTCTCTAAGCATCTTTAAAATGAAATATATTAGAACTTATACATCTTTATAAATACATATAGTTCAACATAATTATTCTTTTTTTATATTTAAAAAAAAAAAAAAAAAAAAAAAAAAAGGATTCAAACTCATTTACAGTTATGAGGGCCTGGCATCTCTACTTTGGTGTCCATGCTCTCTTGCAGCGTGGGAAGGATTTATAACATTGCCTGTTACTACCACCTAGTGTGGCATAGCAGCACTACCACATTTTATCCTCCCATTGGGAGTTAATGCCAAAATGTAAACATGCATGGTGTAACCAGTTGAAGGCTACATTCCAAAAGTAAAATAATTTGTTTTCTCTCTGTTTTTTATACATATTATTGCAAAAATCCTGACATCAACAGAAAAATCTTTCAGAGGACAACACCATCAAATCAAAAACATTTACATTACACATGACAGAATTCAGTGTCCACTGAGTTTCTCAGTGTGTATGTCAAACTATGGAGTGTTGGGGGAAAAAAAGTGGGGTTCAAGGGAAAGAAGAGTTCAGTGTTCATATATCTTGATCCAGGAATATCTGTACTCTTCAAAAGAGAGGGAGCTGGTATCTGGAGAGTGGAGCTGTACAGCGGAGTGTCAGGCTCACAGGTTAGACACAGTGCAGTCCAGAATCAATTGCAAACTTGGCAAAAAGCAGCTGCAGCACAAAATCAAACATATAAAATGTTTAATGGTAAAAATAAGAAAGGAAGGTAAAAAAAAATCTAGAAAAAGAGGATGGTTACAGGTTATTGTCTTTTTGCAATTTTTGAAAGCCAATTGAGTGAGAAAACTTATTTTGGTCTACTGTATGTGATATAAGTTCTACAACATTGGTGTTTTATAGTGCTAACAGGAGCTTTAATTGCACTTAATTTAAAAGCTCCATTAATTTTTCCAGGAAGTATCTGATGTGTTTTTGGTACAGTGAAAACTGAAAAAGTTACTTGTGAACATTTCTTTTGAGATTTTTTAGATTTAAGTTCTTTACTTATGCTTTACATTTTTTACCGCCGTGGTGGGCCAATCTTCACCAACTGTGCCATTGATCCTGGACTGTGCTGTATATTCACACCTTCCCTCCACCACCTCTCAAACAGAACAATTGCGTCTCTTCCCAGAGCCAGTCTGGGCTGTAGCAGCAGAGGCTGAGGTCAGCCAAGCGGTGACCCCGTGTCAAAGGCTGGTGGAGGAAACCGAGAGGGTGGGCGAAGAGGGTGGCGGGAAGTTCAGCAGCTCCAGCACAGCCACGCCCACACTGCTGCGCCGTGTGAACATGCAGGATGCTGCGACCCATTTGTTACTGCGCGGGTTGTACTTCTCAATGGAGTTGAGACTGGAGCTTCCATCGTTACCTCCCACTGCGTATAACCAGCCATCCATAGCCACCAGGTCATGGGTGCTCCTGGAGGGAGAAAGAAACCAGTTCAAAATACCTTGAGTGTGAACTTCATAGTTTCACTTTTTAATTACTATGATTTTCACACTAACTGAAAATGGAGAGTGAGCCCCTCGTGCCAGACAGTTGTGGATTGGACCCAGTGCTGTAAATACATTTATCACAGCAGAGGAACCAGTGGAAAAAAGGTGGGAAAAAAGACACATTTCTCCTCTGTTCAAGCAGATAAATTCAGGTCTGAACTAGAGATACCGAGTTGCAGTTTATATCCATGTCTGTCCAGACTCATAATATTTGTAATGAATAAATAATTGTGATTATTTCACGTTGTCAAACATCTGAACTAGAGGCATGATAGATTAGTGGTCATTACACTGTGATGTTTTGGAGTGTGTAAATGGAGCCTCTCAGCAACCAGACAAGAGACATACTCAAAGCCACACCTCTGATTAAAATCCATGGTTTATTCATGAGCTTGCACAGTCAACTGTCGTCAAGTTTCCCCGCTCCTCCAGTATACTGACTCGAACACAAGCGAGTGTGTCTGACACTGTGTTTGTCAATGTCAGGGGAACAAATACATTTGCTGACGTATCCACAAATCCAAGACTGCTACATCTCTAAATCTCACTACTTGATGACCATCTTGCCAGTGTGTGTGTGCACGACTACTTGCAGCCACAAAACAAGTATCGTCTTCTAAGAAAAGACTAAGAAAGATTGTTGTGGAATAGGGATAGTTTGACGTTTATGCAGTTAGGGAGACAATTAAAGATTTCCAACAAGGCAAAATAATCACAGCATGGCAAACCTTTTGACAAGACAACACTACAGCTTTGTTCTTTTAGTCTTGAAGAAAGATATTTAATTTGAGACCAATGCATTTTCACATCACTCATCACAGAGTTGGAATAGTAGAGCTGTGCTGTCCTGATGGCTGATAAAGTGTCTCTTTACTTAAATTTCCTGGACCCAACCCAGCTATTTTGTCAGATGTCATCTTTTCTCTCTCTCTCTACACAATACTAATTAAGCTCAGATAAATTTCTATTATATCTCATGTCGGGTGCAACATTCCTGCATTGGCCATTTGGCCATTACTTCTGCGGCCCTTCTAGACTTTCCAAACATTATTGGACTGAATGCCTCAAACAAGTCACTTGGCGGGGTGACGCTCAATCAATTTATCCAACGTTTTACAGCCTCAACAGTAGGTTATAGCCAGTAGTTTACTGGCTATCAGGCACACAGGGACAAATCCTGGTGGGCCATCAAAACATATCTGTTTTTACAGGGTTCACATGAGTATGTGCTATCATGCAATCACCATCAAGTGCCCCCCTTTACGCTCACTGACAGAAGGGGGAGACAAAAGTCCAGCACTACAGCTTTAAAGTGAATTCTGGCAGGTACAAATTTTGTATTTGCCGCATTCACTTATTTTCGTATCGTATTATAAGAGTTCTGAAGGATCTACTACTACTGGGTCTGTTCCGTTTGTGCTGCTATGAATTCTGACTGTACACTAACCTGCGTATGTTCATTGGGGCCACTCCCTCCCAGGTGTTGGTCTTGGGGCTGAACCGCTCCACAGAGTTCAGGCAGCTGGTGCCGTCATTTCCTCCTGCGACATACAGCATACCATCCAGTACGGCCACCCCGGCACTGCTGCGCCGACTCAGCATGTTGGCAATGGCTGTCCATGTGTTGCTCTGTTCATCCAATAACAACGCAGAGCATGGGACACATTTAGACTCACCCAAAATGTTTTCTCCCACATTTAGTCGATGTAAACCTGGCAACAGACAAGTTTCTTTGATGATAAACTTAACAGCATACAGTTTACCTGGGGCTCATATTTCTCCACTGTTGCAAGATGTGAGGAGCTGTCATAACCTCCCACTGCATACAAGCTGCCATCTGGAGAGGAAAAGGGAGTTAACACCCAGAATGTAAATATTAGCAGTGAGATTCCAAGACAGCAACTCCCTCTTGATTTCAGACATAAAAATGTACGGATAAAAACATACATACTGTGGAATAGCTTCTTCTTAATATTATTCTTAATATTATGTTTGTTCCTTGTTCCTACCCAGAGTTGCTACTCGGACATATCTCCTTCGGGTGCTCATGGCAGCAATTGAGGTCCATGTACTGGTCAGAGGGTCATAACGCTCTGCACTGTAAAAGAAGAAAGTCATACTTACAGTGAAGCTGCAATATTTTCCAAATTTAAATAAATATCTTTGAGTTTAGGCCACGAATTGGCATCAGAACACACAAAACTGCAACAAGAAACAACTATATCTGAAATATGACTGAAAAATGTCAAGATGTTCAGCATTCATCACTGAAATATCAGCCTTGTGTACCTGTTGAGGCAAGAAGCTCCATCATAACCTCCAGCAGCATACAGCAGACCATGCAAGACCGCTACACCCAAACAGCTCCTCCGTGTTCCCATGGAAACCTCAGGTTGCCATGAGTTAGTGATGGGGTCATACGACTCCACAGTTGCAAGGTCTGAGGTTCCATCATACCTGTGGAGATTTGGACAAATGAATAAGAAAAGTTCCTTTGATGACTAGTGAAGTGGCTGTATGTGGCCTTGACTGATCTCTGAATAAAAATGCAATTAATGAATGTTTCACCATGAATATGCCGCCATTAATGAATTGCAATGGAAAACTTTGCAAGGAAAGACCTTAAACTGATTAAATTATTTTTGCATAACTATTACTCAGGATCATTTTATACATTTCACATATTCCAACTGTCAAAGTTACCCTTTTATAACAGTCACATTCACAGCGCAATTTGTAATTTGAGTAAGTAATTCAGTAATTTGTGTTCGAGTAATGAGATGGGGTACCAGCTAAGGTGAACTCATTTTGGGGTCAAAGGAAAACATTGTGGGTCTCGTTACTCACCCTCCAACAGCATAGAGTCTGTTCCCAATGGCTGCCACGCCCACTCGTGCCCGCCGAGTGGACATGGATGCCACCATGTGCCAGCGGTCTGTCCTGGTGTCATACGCCTCACAGTCTCCATGGATGGCGAACAAGCTGCCCCCACCTGCGACACACGCACACACACAAAAATGGCAACAATATGCTTAAAACATGAAAATATACAGTAATGTTATGAGCACGCACAATTTTTTCTGTTTGCAAATTATAGGTTAATTTTAGCTTAGATTGAGGTTCACCCCAGAGCTATGTGCTGGATCAAGTTTTCAGCCTTTATTGCAGTTAGAAATGGCTTTTATTTGGATATTGATATCTTGATGTACTTGACTGAACAAGTGTGCTGTAGTGCTGTAATGCAAGTAACACAATTGCAAGTTCTTTGCTTAAGAAACAGTTAACTTTAGTTGGATTTACATGTTCTAGTTGTGAGACAATTTTGAAACTATGCAACACAACAGCAATAAAACATTGAGTGTTAAGTTAGATACCATATGGAAAAAATCATTATTGATCTGAACAGGACAGAACAGCATTTGCTTATTGTTCATTTTGTTCAGCTTTAACAGTCAAGAGATGTTCAAACAAATGTTTCACATAACTGCAATGCATCCATTAAGACCTGGAAAACAATTCAGCTATAGGAATTTCTAGAGAACCCCCAGAAAATATCTAATCCCATAGTGATTTTTGAATGATGACTATAAACATGCTGATGTTTATTAGTGACATTAGGAGCTAAAGTTAATTGATGTGTAGCCAAAGTGTACCCTAATGGGTACCTTCAGGGGCACACTGACCAACGGCGAAGAGCACAGGGCTGGCACCCTCACAGCGTCGTGGGCGTGTTCTGCTGTTGCTCAGGACTCCCCTCTGCTCAGGCATCAGGTGGTACTTGAGGGCCTCGATCAGCAGGTCCTTGCATTCCGAGTGGTGACGCACCAGCAGCTCTGTATCCACGTTACTCATCAGGAAGTCTCGCCTCAGCAGTGGCAGTCGCACACACTTCATCAGCTAACAGGGGCAGAAGGAATGTAAGTGGTGAATTAGGATCAGGAAGAAAGTGAAGAATGACGTGATGGAAATGCAATAGAGACTATCAGAGAGAGATTTTGGACAACCTTATGTTCAAATTTGAAAAACAAATCAGTGCTAAGAGATCATCTAGGGTGAGGTGAGGCAAGTCTTACCCAAGGCACATGTTGCCTGCGTCCATCTATATCATGTTTGACCCAGCTCAACACGGCCCGGTATACTTCCTCTTCAGATGGCACATTAAGATTGTCACTGGAGATTAAATCCAGTACCTGAATGAAGAGAATAAAGCACACAGGTAGAGAGACATTACACGACTTACAAGAACAACTTAGAAACATTTGCTTTATTAAAGTATTAATTATTAAGTAAAACACATTGCCAATCTGTTCAGTTAAATACAATACATATATTCTGCACATCTTGAGCAACACATTTAGTCTTCATTTCATCTGGGTGTGAAAGCTGCTTCACCAAACATATCAACACAGGAAGTACATTTACACACTGTAGACCACAGATAATGTTAGTTCCTGTATGATGTTGTACCTGACTTTCTTTATTGAACTTTCTTCTCTCTCCCTTGATTTGCTTCATGTTACCCAGATTGACTATTTAGCAGGGATGAACAATGGTCTGTTTCAAAATGACACTTGTCAAATGTAATCAATCAGTGAAAAATAAAGTTAAATAAAATCATCTCAGGCTCTATTTTAACTGAATAACCACACAAAATTACTCGTGTGTTATGTTAAGGTCTGTTATGTGTTTAGTGATTCTATAATATATTTAAGTTACCATTCAAGAGTGTGTGTGTGTGTTGTGTGTGTGTTGTGTGTGTGCGCGCGCATCTATGGCACAGTAAGTGCTGCAGTCTGAGTGGCTGGCTGGCTCTGTTCCAGGATCAACCCAAAGCTGGCAGTGCTGAGTGGGGCCAGAGCAGCCAGCTGCTGCCGTGCCTGGCCAGATCAGGGCAACAGTTAGCAGTCACCCAGGAACAGTCTCTGCTTATCCACAGTCACACAGAGAAATACTGCTACTGCTGCCGCTACTCCACTCTGCAGTCTCCCTTACCTCTGCATGTATATTACTGCATCACAGTAATTCAAACAATTTGTGTGTGTGTGTGTGTGTGTGTGTGTGTGTGTGTGTGTGTGTGTGTGTGTGTGTGTGTGTGTGTGTGTGTGTGTCCGAAAATGTAAAATGAAATGGGCTGAGTGTACGAAATAACAGGCCTTATATGAATAAGGGATGTATGAATAAAAAAGGGATTTCTTCTGAAGATGCTTAAGATGTCGTTATACACTACACACACAGTAATAAGGATGTATTCATCCTTTGTTGTCTTTATGTAATGCATGTGATGCTACATCTGTGATGCTACATCTATGAAGCATCATCAATGCTGGCTAGTCACAGTCCTGTCATGCCTTGCCAATTCCTTCACAGTGCATGGAAAGAAATATGGGGCATATTTCACAGTTCTGTAAGCCCAGAGTCCTTCAGTAAAGCCAGTAAGTAAATCCAGATCTAGTGCAGATTTGTGACACACAGACACAGGACAGCTGCTGACAGAACATGGCGATTATCCAAAAGAAAGAGAGGGACAGAAGAATAGAAATAAAGAAAAGAAAATCATCTATTTTAAATTCCTTTGCAGATTCTGTCTGCGGGCTTTAAGGGCCACAAACAGCGACAGCAAACCTCAGAGAAGTGACAAGATAATGGGAAACTGATGCTAGCAGCTGTTTGTTGCATCGCTTCACTGCCACTCTGTGACCCTGCAAGGCTCAACAGGCATATGTTTCAAACAGACGTCATTTCACAAAAGAAATGATCATGTTCTGTCTTTTAGTCTGACGTCACTGTGAACCCTCCAAATACCTGAATGCAGGAAGTTAGCATCTGCTGTGCCATTAGATGATGTCTGATATTGTGAAGCTCATTTAAAAAGCCATAAACACAAGAATTAACACTGGATTGAGAACATTACAAAAACACAGGCCTGTTTAACCAATCAATTTTAGAGTGACAGCAGCTCCCAATCCTGTGTGTTGAATGCGAGTGGTGGGAGCTTCCTTTTGTTTAAATTTGGATATCAGATTGTGCCTACGTCATTTCTTTAACCTTTATTTATCTGGGGGAACAATTGCTCTTTTTCAGGAACGCCCCGCTCAATATAAACTCACATTAAAAGATTGCCAGTATAACCACAGTCTGATCTGGGCAGCTTCACCTTCCACTTCATAGTAAATACTAAATTGGCTAACCTAAATCTAACTAATTCTTGAAGACATTGGCTGACAGTATGCTGCTTGGTCAAAGTAAAATATTCAAACCAGAAAAAAACAAACCCTTATTGATATACCTTAGAGAAGTAAGCAACACTATTAGCTCTATAAACAGTACAGCAGCTGGGAAAATGTCACTACCTTTGCCCAGTAACCACTTTCCAGAGAGGAACCATAGTGATGCTACAGCTGAGTGCAGCTGATGAAGAAGTGATAGTTTGGCTAAGGTGATGTGCCAGTTAAAGTAGTCCATGACAGCCCAGTGGAATTTAAAAATTGCAAGAGACAGTGACTGCCGTAGCTAGCTGAGGAAGACGAACGTTCTTCCTAATGACTGATATTAACACAATGGTAAGCTCGAGGCCACTTTCCTTGGGGAGCCTCAGTGGGGAAAAACATGTTTGGTTTGGAAACAGGCAGCTGTGTGAGGAGAAGATGATGAACAATATGCAGCAAAAGAGTTAAGCGCTTCTAAGTACTGCCTTCATCAGCATATTTCTAAGCAAATGGGTGGATTAATTAAGTTGAGCAACCAAAGTGCGGCAATTTATTAACAACTTGTTAAGCCAATTATTGTAATGAATTTATAATGGATTACATTGTTAAAGAAATTACTCAATTGTTGACACAGAAACAGAAAAGTAAACACAGGTCTGATCAGGAAATGTTTTGGTCTACTTTTATATTGAATTAAAGTATTCTACTTTTACACAAAAATTCCCAATAGTAGTGACTGTGTACAACAACACTACCCGATCTTACAGCAAGAAAAATGACCAGTACTGAGGAAAAAATTGCCAGTAGACAGATGTACCAACAATCATTTGTTTTCCATCATGAATCGGCGACCATTAAAACAGCTTCCTTTAAAAGCCAGCAGGAGACAGAAAATGTATCATCCTTACCTGTTTCAGTGGCAGCAGCATAAACTCCTCTGTCTTGGACACCTCCACAAAGTGCTGCAGGACATATTTGTGTGCTGACTTGAGCAGGTCGCTGCAGGAGTGTGTGTCAGCAAAGCCTCGGATGCCCAGGCAGTTTGAGGGGTCCAGTTGGCTCAGGAGGAACTTACAGCAGGCGTCCCGCACCCCGTTGAGCTGTAGCAGGCTCGCAGCTGGAAGCAGTGTCTAGGAAGTGTGCATTTAGAGGGGGAAATAAACTCATTCTGGTGTACTTCGTGTCTTTTGAAATGAATAGAAATGAAATAAAAAGTCTAATTTGACCTTCTTGTCTGAAATTACCTGCACATTGCCCTCCCCGACCACGATCTCTGCTGTGTAGGCGTACTGGACCAGCTGCTCCAAAGCCTGGGAATCAATGTCATGTAGGGTCACATGGGTCTGCCGACTCTCCGACATCTCATCTGCATGACCGCACAGAATGAGACCTGTTACATTTTTAGTTATTACCATTAAAACTCCAGCTGATATAATTACTTCCTTCAATCATGATGACACATGGCAGTTCCTAATGTATACAGTGCAGCAGACAAATGTCAGCAGACCTCATTTGTTGCTGTCTGTTTAATCAGTTGGGTAACTATTAAGATTTTTTGAATTCCTGAAACTAAAGTAAAAGAGTACACTCTTGCCCAACATGGGTAAAACTGCTGAAGTTGGTGTCAGGAGTTTCAACATCAGCAGTCAAATATTCCATCTCTTATTAGTTATAAGAAATCACAAACACAATATCTGCAGAGGAGATGTGATTTTGCTGTTCAAGTAAACATGAAAGATCAGCCAATTCAGCCAAAATGGGCAAATTAGTGACTGTGTCAGATAAGAGACAGACTGAGTCTGAAAGCCAGTCTGTCGGGAGAGACATTGTAACCTCACAAAGGTCTACTGTCTGAAGGAAATCAGAGACACACACCTCATTTGGCCACCTGTGCCCCAGACAGGAAGAGGAGGAAGGAAACGATAATGCTCAGAGGATGAGATGGTGTTTACTGCACACACATGTGTGTGCCATCAAACTCTGAGCAACAGAGCAAATCGATGTTGATGTTTGAAATGTCTAAGGCCTCATGGATTTCAGGAATAAATGCAAATTGAAGTGAAATGAGGCGGCAGAGACAAAAATGGACAATGTAGACTGCACTTACTGGTAAACATTGCGTGGAAATAGGGGCTGCATGATGCTAGCACCACTTTGTGCGCCTTGATTTCTTTGTTGGAGACATGGAGCACGATGTCACACAGCAGGCCTCGCTGTCGCATCCTGTTCATGGACACGAAAGAGTCGTGGTAGTGCCGCTTTGAGTTGTGTGAGATGCTGTGGCCGTCACGGTTGAGCAGCTGCATGCCCCCCTCCATCATGGTGCCTGATGTGGCGGTCGCGGGCTCTTGCCAGTGCTGCACTCTGGGCAACTACAACATGCAGAAAATCATTTTCATGTCAGTTTATACCGATCATTATCTGACGTCATCAGAAAAATCTTCCACCTGAACGAGACAAGTGTGTCTGCAGGGGTGCAAGTGTTATGGCAGGTGTCCTGAGCAATCACTGTACCTTTATTTACTGTTATAGTGCTCATGCTGACAGCTATGACAGGAGGCCTACCAGCATGACAGAAAGCTCAGTACAGCTATTAGGTGTAGTGGGTTGACTGGCCTGATTATTTGACATTCAGTGTCAACACAGATTAAATCTCATTATGACAACTGAGAGTGTCAAAAAACGAACATTATTCCTTAAACTGGAATCAAATCAATCCAGGCCCCTCACCTCTTGGAATGTCTTATCTAATTGCAATTTCTCCTGTCTAGTGAGTTTAATTGCACCAGAATTAGCTGTGAACCCCCCTCCCACCACCACCACCACCACCACCACCACCTCACCCCAGCTGCTGCCTCGGGTAGGAAGGGTGGGAGGAGAGAAGGATGTAGTCTGAGTTGGCCTTTTCCTTTGTACTCTCATCCGCCCTGCTTTCGGATGGAGAACACGCTTCACAATGTTGCATAACCATCGTCACGCGGCATCTTAGAACTTGTTTTCTGATGAATATTCATAATCCAGTCAGGCAAACTGTGTGAAGTAAATCAGACTGGAACTATATAAGAAAGACGACAGGCCTAAAACAGACTACAGGCAGGAAACACTTGCACTCAAATAAACAGGCATTAGAGCAGAAGCACGCTGGTGGCTAAGTGTCTTAAAAACAGGTCATTTATGGCTTTATTTTAATTTGGCATTATTTATAAATACTAAATAAGTTTATGTGACACAAACACAAGCTTATTCTAACAAATAGGCTGTCACTACTAAGTCACAAAGTATATTGACTGGTTTGAAGTCCAAGAAACGCAGCATTCAAGTCTGAAACAAAACAACATGATCAATTCAGATAAAGTTGAATTTCACATGTTTTTCCAGTCAAACTCATCCATCACTGAGTGTCAAAGCATAATAATGATGTTGCCATCTGTTTAGAGCCACTGTTTCTACAAATACTCCACTGTCCCCTTGAGGACCATCTCAAATGTCACCACAGCTGTCTGCCGACCAGCTTTAGATACCATTTTCCAAAACACAATGGACCACAAAAAAACACACATAGGCCATGTTCCTGTGTGTGAGAACAATCCGCTCTCCTGCTCTAGGGAGAAACATGAGACAATGCTGCAAACATGGATACACAGGAGGCTGAGACAGAAATTACAACATAGATGCCACAGTTAAAACTAAAAGAGTAAGGAACTTGTCCAGGTAATTCCTAGCTTGCCTCTTAAAATATTATCTGTCTGTTCTGGTTCCAAACATTGGCTGGTATCAAAAAGCAAGGCTCTGAGGATCCTATATAAACATTGCTTGTACAATCTTGTTGGTCACTGTTTTGGACAGAACTAAGTTTCTATTCATATATCTTCCTCTGTGTATGATCTGAGGAAACCCCAGCCCCCACCTCCCCATCTATTCAGGATAACAGCAGCAGCAGCAGCAGCAGCAACAGACAGAATGAATGTGTAATTTCTTTACCGGTGGTTCGGTTGCGGTTATCGTTGCACAGTGTCCTCCTCTCCTCTATATGATGGGAAAGATATTAGCGGCTGTCGCAGTCACGTTGGTTTAAAACTGGTACCAGTGTCTGGCTATCTGTCCACATTATGACTCAAACATACTAAATATGAAGAAAGCCTCTGTTTTGTGCTGTATACGGTTGACGTCAATGCAAAAAAAACCTGCATGAACGCCGACATAGGTTCCTTAAGGTGGAGCTAAAACTGTCCGTCATAAATCCAGCAACATTACTCATACTGTTAAAATATGATATTGTGGGAAGGAAGAGGCACACATGAAACACACATTAAGCTATTACTTCAGCGCCCCCGATCTTTACAGTGGGCGTTCGTTTATTGTTCGACGTGGGGCTAAAACGACCTTAAGTGTCTCCTTTTTGTCTGTTCTGAGTCAGGAAGTGCGCTCGATAAATTCATCTACGCTAGCGCGAAGGGCGGGGTTTTTCTTTAGAGCGCAGTGATTGGTCAAAACCGGAACCTTTCCTGCACCTCGATTAACCCGGACAACAAATAAAACACACCGCTTGGTTATCAATAATGCAAAGACATTTATATTATTTTACACATTTGCTCATAAGTGCAACGAACGCAGTAATCAGTCTACATAAAATACAATGCATTAGTTGATTCAGTGTTAGCATGGATTAACCAGATTAGCTAATGTTAGCAATGAGACACTCACCACCAGCCGTCGTCTGTGCCGATAAAACAGCGGCGATTTCTTCCTGTTTGTGAGCTTGCCCAGCTTTGTGGTTGCTGTAGCGTTGCAGACTAGATAATAAAAAGGACAATCCTCCCCTCCCTCCGGCCTTGTCCAGTGAATGCAGCTGATCATTTAATTTAAAGCCTCACGTGTAGCATCATAACACTGTCTGTGCCCGTCAGCGCCGCTTTGACGGAGAAAATTAAAGGTTGTCGTGCTCGCCAACTGTTTTATTTGACATTTTTGAATTAACTATACTAATGAGTCATTTTAGTGCTGTAGCTTACTATCAGACACCACACAAAAACACATACACACTGCCAGGTTAGCAAACAATAATATCTTATTGCATTTGTAAATGTAATTAGCTAACAGCTTAGCATTGCACCTTAGCACCATGAAACATAAAACCAACTCCTTCTGTCGGCAGTGGAGGATTGTGGGTCTTGAGGTTTGAAGAGTCACGTTGTGGATCCAGCATGGCAGCGAAACAGAAAAGGTGCGTAGTTATTATTCTTTACTTTATGCTGTTTATTACGATGTTCGGCTGTTAATTCACGGCTCAATGTTGTGTAGCTAGTCGGTGAAGAGGTTTGTAAGTTTTTTTTTTTACCACCATGGACTGCTGTAGTGTGTTATAGTTTACTCCTGTGCTATGTAGCTCGTCAGAAGCAGCTAGCATAAGTCAAACCATCGCTAGGTGTTCAGTATTTTCTTTTCGTTCTTCAAAGACTTGAAATTGACGACACTTTTTCCAGCTGGTTAACTGTCCTGATATGAAGCTATACTTCAGTTAATATAAACAACTGTATGTAAGGTTGACGCTGCCAGCTGTAGACAACACACTAGACAAAGTTTCCCCACATGTTGGCTAACCCATTTCATCAACTGTTATCCTTCTTGTGGATTTACGTTTTTTGTTCTGTAAATACACTTTTGAGTTTTGCTTTTCCACAACATGGAGAACAAAATAGACAAATCGACAGAACAAAATAACATAAAACCAACAAACTGCCAGCTCACAGTAAAGATGCACATGCGTGTCAATCCCTGCAATGACTGAAATATCCATAGACAGACAAGAAAGTTGGGGTGGGAATTAGACAAGGTAACCCGCATTTCTACAAGCTATAGAGAGGAAGCCTTGTCATTCAGCCATTTTTTAAAGCATGGAGGGGAGACATATTTTCACTCTCTCAGGATAACCCTTTTAACATGATCATACCAAACATGAGGGCTAGTTGTAATGTAGAGGGAGGAGTCTAAGAAAAATCAGAGCAACCTAATATCAATGCTAAAAGGCCATCAGGGATTAGCTGCCTGCTTTATATGTCACTATACAGCTTAAAAATGTCATACCAAAACATTGTGACAATTTGTGTCTGTCATGCTTTCTTCTTTCTGAACAAAAAATGTTCAATTACCTGTCTAGAAATTCTCAATATTACATCTCCTTCTGCTCCCTCATTCAAATCAGAATGAGGATTTTTTTAAATTAATTTATCGTGCTGGAAACAAAATGTCTTGTACTTCACTGTAAAGTCTATTCTCAGTGTATGTTCAGTTTTGATCTTATGGCCACCCCTTTAACTTGGATTTTCATTGAGCACAGAAACTTTCTATCTTCATCAGATGAATGTGAAGACAGCCCTCTATAGTGTTAAACTCTGCACATACATCATTCTTCCCAGTGAAGCTAGAAGATCCAACTCTATTGTGAACAAAAAATTAAAACACACTTTTGAGTGTTGAGCTGCCAGCTGTAGACATTGCTGTTTACCCCCACATGCTGACCAACTTATTTCATCTGTTGAACTGTTGTTCTTCTCGTAGGAAATTAGAGGACCTCAGTGTGGACGAGTTCCTGCTGTCAGGTTTTGACTCTGCAGGTGAAGATGAACCTGAAAAAGAGGCTCCCAAACAGAATGGACTCAAGAAAAAGAACAAGAAGAACGATCTGAAATCTGCAGCTTCCAACAAGTGAGTCTTTTGCTTTTGAACCATTTACTGTATCATACTGTATCACTGCAACATCAAACCCCCATTAGGGTAGACGTGAACCGTGAACATGTTTTGTGCATAATTGTTCCTCTGTAGAGATGAAAGGGCAGTGGGTAAGGCCTCTCAGCACAAGGAGCAGCTGACCAGGTTAAAGAACAAAGATCCAGAGTTCTACAAGTTTCTGCAAGATAACGACCAAAAGCTCCTGAACTTTGACGACACAGACAGCTCCGATGATGAGGATGAGGATGAGAAAAAGTACCACACCTTGCCATCTTCACTGGAGGTAGGACAGCTGATATTCATGATGAGTTTATCATGAGTTCTCTGGTGAAAACAAATATATTCTCTCTGTTGAATGCAGGAAGCCGACTCTGGTGATGATGATGAGGAGCAGGAGGAGGGTCAGAAAGGTTCAAAGAAATCCAAGAAGGGGGCGGATACTATTAAAGTCACAGACAAAATGATTGAAGACTGGAAAGCTGCTATGAAGAAGGAACCCACAGCTCGGCTCTTCAGAGATGTCACCCAGGCCTTCAAAGCTGCTGTTGCTACAACCAAGGGTGAAGGAGGAGGTCAATGTCGTTACAAGGTGGCTGACAGTTCAGGTAGAACATCATTTTTTCCTCTAGGTTCTGTTGGTGGGTTACACAGTTTGGGATTGTTTTGAAACATACAACTACAACACTGTTATTAGTATGTCTTTTAAATCAGGCATGTTGTCATAATGTGTTTCATTTATGATATTGAGCCACAAATACTTACATAACCAGCAGTTTCCCTGAACATTTTGACTGATATAATGCACATCATATTTTAAGTCAGAATCTATTCCGCTATTATTCCACTAGATATTTTGATTTGTCATTGTAGGAAAAGCACAGGTGTTAATAACATTAATGATGGCTCTGTAGTAACATGTAAGCCATGATAATGAGCCAGTATGCACTAAACCAGGTCCCTGAAACAGAAGCAGCTGAATGGAATCAATCATTCATTTTTATTATTAACACTTGTGCTTTTCCTACAGTGACAGCATGTCTTGAAAAGGGCATTTTGACATATTAAAAACGTCATGGAGACAGAGCGCAATTAGGTCCAGGCCCACAGAGGGGAAAACAATCCATGCTTTGGAGGGGTTTGGGTCCACTTGTACCCTTTCTTCTTTTTTCTTCCCAATTTCTTTATTGAATTTTTGCAGACAGTACAGAAAAATACTTCAGTTTCACATTATGTCGGAGCGTCTGCATTAGAGTGAAGTAAAAAAAAAAACAAAACAAGACAAAAAGAGAACCCCAACACGAACACAGCAAACGACTAAATTATTACACAACATATAAAGACATAAGTAAATAATTGAAGTATAGTTAAGACAAACAAAGAGTAAAATATAGAAGGATAAAGAAGAAGAGAAGAAAATAAATAAATAAAGTGTGTGTGTGGGGGCGGGGGGTACGCTCTCTAGCCAACTGTTAAGAAGCGTCCTCGGCATCATCAGGAGTAACATTAAGACTATTACTAATATAAGCCAGCAGTGGGTCCCAAGTTTTATGGAATGCTGTCAAAGATCCCTTCTGTGAGAACTTCTCTAACTTTAGACATTGTAAAATTTCCCGTATCCAACTGTTGTGAGTCGGTGGAGAAACATGTTTCCATTTGAGGAGAATGGTTCGCCTGGCAAGCAGGGTGGTAAAGGCCATGACATGCTGTGTAGAAACGGGGAGATTTTTAGGCAGAGGAAGTTGAGAGTTTGGAATATATTGGACCAAAAGTTGGTCAACCTAGGGCACGTCCAGAACATGTGTACATGGTCGGCTGGGGACTGTTTACAGCGGTTACAGGCATCACTGTGACTTGGATATATATTTGCTAATTTAGCGTTAGTGAAATGGGCTCTGTGAAGCACCTTCCTCTGTAATAGTCCGTGCCTGGCACAAATCGATGAAGAATGAATCAGTTTTAAAATGTCTCTCCACTGGACATCAGTAATGTCTACCCCCAAATCCTTTTCCCACACATTTTAGGCGATAGAGTGGAGACTGGGCTCAGAAGTGCAATCTTATTATAAATGACAGATATCAGTCGCTTTTTGTGAAGATACCAAAAAAAGTGCCTATTAGGCAGGTTGTATTTATCTGACATAGATGCAAAGGGCGTGAAAACACCTTCTTCATACAGGTCAGTAAGTGTTCCGAGTCCCTTATCTGACCATACGCGAAATGTAGGGTCAGAGCGGGAAGGGAGAAATGCATGATTATTCAAAACTGGGGCAAGAATCGAAGCCCTATGAAAGCCGTTCTGCTTCCTGAACTGGATCCAGATTTTAATTGTATTGGTGACGACCGGATTAGGTGAGACAGTATGGGCACTTATGGGTAGCTGTGAACAGATCGTAGAATGTAGAGAGCAAGAAGAAGATGATATCTCAGTGTGAGCCCAGGGTGGACAGGTGTCTGCACCTTCACCATGGAGCCATTATATAAGTTTATTAATGTTGCAGGCCCAAAACACTTGTACCCTTTTAAAGGGAGGGGTCGTTGCAAATTAATACAAAGTTATTAATGTTGGAAAATATGAAAATGTTGCACATCTCAAATTTCCTCATCAATCAGGACAAAGTGACAACATTCCACTTGTTTATTTGGTTCATGTCACAACAGTGACACATTTCAGTTCATAGCCTCCTTCAGAGTGTTTTGTTGTTGTGTACCACTCTGATGATGGCTCTGTGTGTAAGTATTTAATTTAACACCTGTCTACAGCTCCTCAAATGTGACAATTTGAATTTAGTATCTCTCTTTTTTGACTGTTGGCCGGACAACAAGCTATCTGAAGATGTTACCTGCAGCCAAAAGAAACTGTCATTGACTTCTGTCACTATTTTCTACTTTACAGACTGAATAGTAATAGATCAATCAGTAAAAAATATTTGATAGATTAATTGATAATGAGCAATTTTTCAATATCTGTTTTTTTTCTGAGAAAGTGTTGAGGGTCAATACCCACCTCCAGTTTCAGGTGTACATTAATGTCAAAAAACAAATATGGTGACAAAAGCAGGACATGTTTGTTTCAGCTCCTCAACCTCAAAATGACAGTTTCACAGATAATGAATTCTTTGATTTATCAAATACATGCTGAATGATACAATATGAAAAGTTGAACTTGGAGTAAATATGACAAATCTCTCTCTGTTCTGTCTGCAGTGTTCAACGCGTTGGTCCTGTTCTGCATCAGAGACATTTATGTGGCCCTGCAGAGGATGCTCAACCTGAAGCCAGATAAAGACCAGAAAAGGCTGGTGCTCCCATCATCTAGTCCAAAATGGCAGAAGAATCAAATAGACGTCAAGATGTATCTTAGTGGAGTAGTTCAGGTTTGTTTTGTCGTTCTCTCCTTTGTGTCACTGCTCACTTTATTTCTGTCTGATTTATTTCTGTGAGGTAAATATGATGTCATACCAGAGGATAAAATGCAGAGATTTTTTTCTATATTATAAATTCATTGTTATCTACATGAGAACTGTACATCTGCCATGAATAGTATCTTCCACTCCTCCATCTGAGGCCTAAAACATCCCTGTAATAACCTGTTGTCCTCCTCCTCTCTCCACCTGCAGCTGTTATCCTGTCTAACAGAAGCTACAGTCATCAGTGCTGTCCTGCGACATGCCAACCAGCTCGTACCTTATTACCTTTGTCTGCCCAAACAATGTCGGCACCTGGTTAAGGTAAGTCACCATTAGAATGACATGGCGTGTAATAATTCATTAACCTTTTGGATATACAGATCAAATGTGTCTTTATTTCTTCTGTTAACCCTGCCCCCCACCCACATCTTTGTTTCCAGCAACTGATGAAACAGTGGAGCACAGGGGAGGAGACCAGTCGGGTTCTGGCCTTCCTGGCCCTCAACAAAATCTGCAGACACAAGCAGGAAACCTATCTTAATCCAATTCTCAAGGTGAGCGACACCTCGTAGCACATGCTGGATGTAAAATGGGAGTTTTCTCTTACTGCTCGCATAACATAAGTCAAAACACAATACTGTGAAATAAGAGAGATGAACTGCTATTTTAGTATTCCTTTTCATTTAAAGTGTTAATTACAAATACTTAAAACCATGTCGCGCCACATCAAGCATATAAAGCTAGTTCCAGGCTGTTAACTACAGTATTCTGATCTGTGATCTGTGATCTGTCCTGCTTATGCTGTTCTTTCTCTCTACAGCAAATGTACATCTCCTACGTACAAAACTGCAAGTTCACATCTCCCAATGTGCTGCCCATGATCAACTTCATGCAGCGAACTCTGACAGAGATGTACGCCCTGGACTCTCAGGCCACTTATCAGCACGCCTTCATCTACATCCGACAGCTGGCCATCCACCTCAGGAACGCCATGACCATGAAGAACAAGGTCCGTTTTTGATTGAATGATTGATTGATTGATTGATTGATTGAATGATTGAAATACACAGATAATGAAATGCTTAAATAAGGAGATGGTCATAAAACTCTTGTCTTTTAGAGTGATTTAAACATTATTTTCAATTAAGTACATGAAAATATAGTCCAGCGGAACTGGAGTGATTGAAAATACATAACCGTGTTGGTGAATTGCTGGACAAAATGTGTTGTTTAAAAAAAAAAAAAAATCAAAATTGATTTGGACTTTCCTCCACTTACGCTGAAAACACAAACCTACTTTTTGGTAGCCTGATGCTTCTTTGACTTTTTTTCTGGATTTTGACTCTTCTTAAGCAGAGCATGTCTATATGAGCATGTAACTGAACTGAGTTCTTATGGAGGTTCACAGCATTTCTAAGTATCTAACCATATGATGCTGAATGTGCTTGTGCATGTGTGTTCCGTAGGAAACATACCAGTCAGTGTATAACTGGCAGTATATCCACTGTTTGTACCTCTGGTGTCGAGTCCTCAGCACCCTGCACCCCAGTGATGTCCTCCAGCCTCTCATCTACCCACTCTGCCAAGTTATCATTGGTACCATCAAGTGAGTACTTTCATCATATTACATTCTTTTTAGCTTTTATGAACATTTTAGACAACATGCAAAAAGTTCAGATTCTCAGATGTAAATCTGGTACTGCTGTAAGTGAATAATCCATTAAGAGGTTTGTATTTATTGTAATAAATGTAAACCATTTCCTCTATAAGATAAGATATTCCTTTATTGGTCCCACAATGGGGTATGAATTGTTTACTCTATAAAAATGTTTTGAAAAATATTGAAAAAATACACACCACTATCACCTAGAGCCCAAAGTGATCTTTTCAAAAATACTTGTTCTAGACAGTTAGACCATCAGTCTAAAACATAAAAATATTTGGTTTGTTATAATGTTCATTAACTTTGGGGCTAACCCCCTTCACTTATCTGCTAGTTGGTGAAACAACATATGAGGATTTTCTTGATCTTGAGAAGCTGCAGCATTTATTAACTGACACAAGCCTGTACTGTACATTCACTGCCAAGTTGACAACTTAATGCTATCCTTTTCCTCTTCTTTTACCGCCATTCGTTCAACCACGCACACGTGCACACATTGCACACTTTCCTAAAGGAGCTCAGCTGCTCTGACAGCAGCACCTTTCACATAGATGGCCTTTGACGAATGAAGAGAGGGAGGATGCTGGGATTTGATGCACTAGTTGATGACTCAGAATGATTAAATGATAATGTAGGGTGTTATCGTGCTCTGTTGCAGCGCTGCAGAATGAATATATAATACAACAAAATGTCAGAATTTTTGCTTAAAAATTAATTGGATGAATCAATTATCAAAATCTATTTTATTTAAAAGGGCATCCCATAAGCTTTTTAAACTCATCAAACTGGCCTTCCTGGGTTATGTTTCATATCTTTAAAAGTGAATAATGTATGTATTTTTCTGATTTTTCTTACCTTACAGATAGTGCTGTCATCCACAAAATCTATTTTCAGTTATTTTTTGACAGTCAACTGAAATTTTGGCAGACAAATTACAGGCTTTATATTCAGTTAATCACTTTTGAGGTTGAACCTACCCTGATATTGTACATTTATCAACAGCAGGGGGAGACATTGACCACTGTTTTCTCTCTCTGAACAGACTGGTGCCAACATCAAGATATTACCCTCTGAGGATACACTGTTGCAGAGCCCTCACCCTGCTGTCTAGCAGCACCAACACTTTTGTACCTGTTCTGCCTTTCCTCTTGGAGGTAAGATTTCCTGTCATGTCCACCGGTCACCTTGTATAAAAGTGGATCTGAACAGATCAATGCAGCATGTGCAGACAGTGAATTTTCCAGAGGCCTAATCTGAAGCTGAACTGAGAGATAGTCTTCACTTATGCAGAATAAACAACAGTCAGTTGGTTTTCTTTGTCACAAATGGAAACAATGTAAAGGTAGATGTGATGAAATGTTCCGTCGGTGGTTTACTGTGGAAAAACTTCAGTGGCGCATGAGATGCATTTTGGTCTCAACGGCCACAACTGAAGGGGCTCAGGAGGAAACACATCCAAGGGTAGCAGTGTGTGTGTGTGTGTGTGTGTGTGTGACAGAGAGAGAGAGAGACACCTTTGTTATCAGACCAATCACAGGTCACCAACTGACAACATTTTCTCTGGGTCAGGTGTTAAGCATGTGATTGTGTGTGTGCAAGTGTTTGTGCATGCTGTGGTGGGGGTCAGAGGTGGGGTGTTGTGGTTTGGCGGAGGAGAGCAGCATGCTGGTGACAGCGACTACCGTAAGCCGCTAGGAGTGGTCAGTGCATGCTTGTAGGTGTGTGTTTGTTGGTAATAGTGTGTATGCGTGTGTGCTTGAATGCAGCAGTTTGACCAAAACGATAAAGTCACGGTTGTGGTTTACACTCTGGTCCTAACATGCTGTTCAGACCACATCCTCTTTGCCTATGGCCCACTCCCCACCTCTTTTTTCCTGCACTCACACTCAGAGCCCCCTCCCCCTAGCCCCCAACAGCAAGCGTGTTTATTTGTGACGCACGATATTTCCTGTGTTTTTTTTCTCCTTTACTGTTCTCCTTGTTAAAGGCAGGCTGAGGTACGCTGCTACTGTTTTAATTAGAGCAACAGAGGCAGCCCCTTCCTCCTGTGTGTCTGTGCCTGTGTGTGTGTTCTCGCATCTCTGAGGGGGGTGTATGATTTGGAGCTTCCTGCTTCAGTAGCTGTGTGTGTGTACGCATGTGTGTGCGCACGCATCAGGGTTGGCCCATGCCGTCCCACTTCCCCCTGGCTCCCCCGCAGACCGCCACCACATCCTATGTTTGTACAGACAGCACCGGCCAGCAGCGCTGCTCTGCCTCGCACACTGAGCACATTAACGACCACACAGGCGCACACATGCACACGCATACACACTAACGCACAGAAATGCACGTAGATACGGGGAGTCAGAAATAGCTCGATACACAAATACAAGACAGAAATTCACTTGCGCACTGTGGGCAGATGTGAAAGCTAAAGCTTGTAGACAAATAGCCCACACATTGGCTAGAATGTACTTTCACAGACTAAGATAGAAATGTGTCACCACAGTAACACTGCAGCATGCAACATCAACTGTGGAGAATGATCATTGTCTGAGCAGAAGTTCCTAATATTAATATATTGCAGATGAAACACATATTGTATGTGTTGTTTTCTTGGCTTCTTGACTATTAATTTATAGAAGAGTGATGTCTTTAAGGGAATGAGGAGGAAAACAAATTGATATAAAAAATCAATCAATCCAATCCTATTCATATGAAAATAGACATATGACAGGATTAGATGTAATTTCCGGACCAGGTAAAAAATAAATTAAATTCAAATAATAATAATAATAATATATAATAACAATAGTAAATGTTTAAGTAAATAAAAAATGTATACTAAAAACTTCAAACACACATGGACGAGTAATATCAAAGTTATTTTATTTTCAAGTTTATATTCAGTTTACATGGCTTATTAATGAGGCAATAGAAATAACAGAACAGAAAGAACCAGTTATGAATGTTGTCGCTCATCCACATGACCATTTTTTTAATACATTCCTTCAATATGAAGAGCATCTTGATTGGCTAATTGTGGCAGCAGGTGAATGATGAGGAGCAACATCCAAAAGTAATTCCTTTTTTTAAAAGATACAAATCAAAGGAACTATAGAGAACAATAAGAATAATGGAGAACTAGAAACACATGGGCAACTATCACATGTTACCCACATGTTGGTTTTTGGGTTCATGCACAATGACAGATGTGCTCTTTTAAGATAGTGTGCATGGTGCAACTGTACCACTAAAATCATTAAATAATTTCTGAGCAGCTGCACCACTTTTTCTTTGCAGGTCTTCCAACAAGTGGACTTCAACAAAAAACCAGGGCGAATGAGCAAGAAACCCATCAACTTTGCTGTCATCCTGAAGCTTAACAAGGTCAACCTGATGGAGAAAGCCTATAAGGTAAGCAGTAGCTGATCAGATGAACGGTTCAAGTCTTGGTTAATGTTATTTTCACGTTACTGCCTGACACTGTGTATGTGAGTGTGCATAAGGGGATTGAGGGCAGCGCTAAAAGCCCCTTGTCAGGGCTCTAAAACTGGTCCTGAGTCGCCACGCTCAGTGCTGTAGCCAAGAGGATTGCAGCACGGCCCTCTGGGATTATCCCCAGCACTCCGCTCGATAGGGCTGTTTTCACTGCTGTCACCTGGGCAACTGCCACAAACCCTGGACTGGTACACTTAATACAAACCTTACTAAGGGTGCCTTTTTTTTTTTTTTTTTTTTACATTTCTTTCTCCTATTCTTGTTGTCAGTTAGGCTCCAAATTCAATGTGCCATTATTCTGTCAGGGCCACTCACAGTTTGGAATTTTAGAATTTAAAAAATCCCAGTTTCCCAGTTAAAATTACAATTTGGAGGTAGATGTAAACACAATGTGAAGCCAGTGATATATCTATCCCACCAATGTCGTTTTCAGTTGACATGGACACTGCAGTGGTTGCTAGGAGCACATAATTTACAAGTGATTAAGCCTCCAACGAAGCTCACATTTCTTCTCTAAGTGTGGAAACTTGGACTGGGCGATATGGATAAAATCAAATATCACGATATTTTTGACCGAATACCTATCGATATCGCAATGATATTGTAGGGATGAATATTGGTGCTTTCATAAAATATTTACACAATGTGGTTTCTGATAAATACTCATCAGTAATGTGGGTGTAATGACAAAGTGGGTAAAAGGCAAATAATACAACAGCTAGGACAATCTGGTAAGTCCAAAAAAATTACCTTTTTTAAAACCAAGAAAAGACTCTTATGCCACATAACAATATTACAATTTGCCAAACTAGCCAGTTTGTTAAACCTAGGGACAGCAGAATAATAACAAAGTGGGGAAAAGGCAAATAGCAACAGCTAGAACACCAGGAAAAAACACCTATGCTATATCACGATATTACGATATCGAAATTCTAAGACGATATCTAGTCTCATATCACGATATCGATATATTGCTCAGCCCTAGTGGAAACTGTGGTCAATAAATACAATAACAATAAGCAAAACTGTCTGAATCACCAAACAAATCAGAAATGTGGTCCTTCAACATTTGAGGCTCGTCCAAACTGTCTGTCATGACTGGGCTGCTAACTCAGGATCAGGAGGTTTTGATGTGTGTTGGTCTGAATTGTCTTTTTGCACTGAATTTAGTTGCAGTGCAAAGAGGAAAATAATATAGTGAAATGTTACACATCTGAGTGAAGTGTGTTGCTGTGCTGATGCGTTTCAGGACGGGTTGATCGACCAGCTGTATGACCTGATACTGGAATATTTCCACACTCAGGCCGGCTCCATCGGCTTCCCAGAGCTCGCCCTGCCTACTGTCATTCAGGTAACACAACCTCTGTTATACCGCACATCTCTGCTATTAGGAAATGCTTTGATTCATTCAATAATTCAGTAATGCTTTGTTTTCCCTTTTGAGGTTATTTGTCTGTTAGCCTATAAACATTTATTTTACTTATGTACGCGGCTTAAACAACCGGCTTGATATTAATATTTTAAAAACTAAATGATTTACCGCTTTAAAAAAAATAGTGAAAAAAATTATGAATCTTGGCTCCTGGTTTATCTGGTCGGGTTTATTTTGTAGAGGAAAATGTGAAGTTTACCACAAACATGAAGGTCACATGATAGTCAGATGATAAATAGTTTCTGATTAAGAAATTGGATGAAACTCAGCGGTTGCTCAGGTATTCCCAGTGCGGTAAGTCTCTCTCCATAGCCAGCACTGTAGAGGCTACTGAATCCTTCCACCCGCTTCTTTCTTACCATTTAAGCAGTGTTTGAGATGTTAGAAATCATAAATTGATACATTTCCTTGTAGTTGAGACACATACTTCTAGATGGGTTTGTATTTATTGTTGTAGTGACACCAAAGAAGTTGTTGATTTAAAAGTTTTATTCTGCACTTTGGAAACAGCAGCTAACAAAAGGTCAAACTCTGAAGCTTCAATCACACATTTCATGACCTTCCTCAGCAGATGGACTCAGTTGATGGGCTCAGTTGTCAGGAGAAAGTTTAGTTATTATCACACCTGAGTATTCAATTTCAATCTCTGGCACCTGCTGTGATTGTCCTCCTTGATCTTTCTCCAGCCATCCACTGACTCTTGGTTGATGACCTTTGACCTCTTCCCAGTGACCGTTTCTGCTCAGGTGTTGACAGGCAGCAAATGTAGAAAGCCTTTAGGTAGTGACAGTGTAGACACAGACTGACAGGCAGAGAGTATGACATCAACAAAGGGTCTTGGTAGGAATCATACCACAGACTTTGCAGTTGTGTCTTGACCACAAGTCACCAGGCCATTTTTTTTACTTTTTAAACTGATCCTTGAAAAGGCTTTAGTGATACAAGATTTGGAAAATAAAATTACACCATCTCACCATGTCTACAAAAATTAATAGGACACATTTAAGTGTTACAGAAGGACAGAAAATTCGATTGATTCAGTCTAAACCAATAAAGAAGCAGTGACACTGAGCATCATTCTTAGAGATTCAGATCAGCCTGAATGATGATTCAGGTCTTGCCAGGCTGAATCCACTCGCCTCAAGGGAACCAACCACCACCCCTCCTCGGCTCTGCCTGGACGCAGTGTATGGGTGGACTGGATGATCCTTCACGCTGCTTGCATCTTTCTCATACTCCCCCTCCATGTTCCCGCAGCTGAAAGCGTTCCTGAAGGAATGCAAAGTGGCCAATTACTGCAAGCCAGTACGCCAGCTGCTGGAGAAGGTACAGGAGAACAGCAGCCACATCACAGGACGGAGACAGAAAGCCGCCTTCGGAGTAGCCGATGCCACCGCTGTGGTGAGTGTGTGTGTGTGTGTGCGAGTGTGTGAAAGAAAGACTTAGAAAGGAAGGGCGGGGGAAAGACTGTCTTGTCCTGATTTTACAGGCTGCCTCTCCAAAGTCCTCACTTCACCTTTTATTGTCAGTTTTCCTTATGTTTTTTACTATGTTATTACGATAGTACTTTATAATAGTATGACTGAATTATAATATTACTTATGGATCTTAAAACAACTTTGTAAATAGTAAATGGAGTCAGGCAGCCATTTGAAGGCACAATTATACAGGTAAGATCAAGAATCTTAAGATATAGTTGAATATAGTCATACTGGCTATCACTTTTTTGTTAATTTATTTAAACAAAAGTAAATAAAAACACACACATTACAGTTATTTATAGATGCACAGAAGAAATTCAATGTCACCAGGTCAAACTTTTTTAACGGACTCATTAAATCGTATTGATTTATCTGTTGTGTGATATTTATATTGTCAGCTGATTATTTTCAGTGAGTCATAAGGCAGCGTAATTATAACATCAGTAAAAGATGAATTACAACCCTGATATGTAATAATTATTGGTTCATGCAACAGTATGTTTTATGATTTACCATTGTTGTGTACCTTTCGTATCGGCTTTATTAAGTTCCTACTCACTTATAACAGTTTTACTGCAGTAATTTATTACATTAACATTTGCCACACTTTGCTTTATTAATTCACCTTATTAGCCCTGCTGCCACCTGTATCCTACCGACTTCATGTATTTGAAGGGCTGTACGATGCTGTGTTGAGGCACTTGTTACCCCAGAACGTTTATATCTAAACAGGCTGCATGCAGTTTCATCGAGAACCGATATAATGCTTACACAACACACATCAAAACACAAACAGTTGAAATATTACAGCACTGTTCTGCTAATAGTGCTAATACTCAGGGGTCCATTCATCAGTTCACTGTGTTTTTTTTTTTTACTATTGCAGATTAGTCTAAATATTTAAGTTTTTGAGAGAATCAAACACTTTCAGATTTGATAATTAATAGTAAATATAATTTACATTACCAGTTAAAAGATGATGTGTCCAAACTATGGACTGCTCCTGTACATTTATTCAGCAGTGTCAGAAGAACACAATCAGCAAAACTCAGACTGCAAATGATGAGGCTGTCCATTAATCCCTCTGGTTAATACATAAATCAAACCTAATGAGGAGTTGTCTGCTGTCACATCGCCAGCTTTTGGCTAGATGGTGCCAGCTGCTAACCTGACGCACCAGATGGTTTGTTACACTGAACCATCTGAGAAATCTTGCTTAGAAACAGTTTGGAAAAGGCCAGGCACTTTAAAAAAATACTTGGCAGGTGATTGGATGAACCATCTGTCTATCAACAGTCTATTGCGGGCTATCACTTGTCACTGTTGTCACACTCGCTGATTGGTCTGAACCACTGGTGGTTCAGTCACAAGCGCGGAACTTGAAGCCTGACAAGATAGATTCTTGCATGATCTCATGATCTCATGAATCCAGCTGCTTCTCAAGATAAACCACCTGCTGTGGTGCGTATGTTGTATGTCAGCAGTCAACCTGCTCAGTCCTCTTGGAAACTCAGCCTGAGTGTTATGGTGCAGTTGCAGGGCAAAGATAAATCTGAACTGGATGGCGAACAGAAAGACTATAAACTTTTCTTTTGGGCTCTGGTCCAGTTGAGGCAGAGGCTGCAGGCTGTCGGACAGTCCTGACGGTGAATCCCTGCAGGCAGCAGCTGATAATGGACGACACTTCCCTGTGTAAACTCTGAGGCTGGTTAAGAATGACCCTGTGGTTATTGGAAGCTCTTGTAGGCTTTTGAACCAAAGGTGCCTCTGCCTTAATGAGCGTGTGTGTGTGTGTGTGTGTGTGTGTGTGTGTGTGTGTGTGTGTGTGTGTGTGTGTGTGTGTGTGTGTGTGTGTGTGTGTGTGTGTGTGTGTGTGTGTGTGTGTGTGTGTGTGTGTGTGTGTGTGTGTGTGTGTGTGTGTGTGTGTGTGTGTGTGTGTGTGTGTGTGTGTGTGTGTGTGTGTGTGTGTGTGAATTTTCTGTGGTGACTTGCTCTCTCTGCATGCTACTTGTACACAATCACACACACTTTACATGGCTTTTCTGCCACTGAGAGTTTTGACGTGTACCACTGATTAATATTTAAAAGCGTTTAAGGGTGAAGTTAAAGACGATGGTCTTTGTGTAATTTAGCTGATGAGAAAATGTGTGTACATACACACATTGAAGTGTGTGTGTGTGTGTGTGTTAACAAAGTACAATAGGCAGACAGCACGGCACCGCAGCAGCGCCAGCCCCTGTCGCCATGGCTCTCTGCTCAGCAGAGGCTGTCGCCATGGTATCCACTCCCTGGCATCGTGGTAGTGGTAGAGGTGTCACCGCAGGCGAAGGAAAGGGGACAGCCTTGCTGCTGCTGCTGTGGAAAAGGCCACGGCCCCCCTCCGGCCACCAGCCCCCTGCTGACATGTCACCCAAACTGAGAGCTAGCCTAATTAATGATGCCCTGCCTCTATCCAGGTTGCACTCTGGTGTTGCCTGAATGGGGAAATGTTTTGTTTGTTTGTTGAGTCTGGACTGAATTTAGAAGTAGCTTTTCGATTTTCATTTTCTTACCGTGCCCCTCTTTTTTTGTGTGTGCAGTGTCACCCATCTTAATAGCTGCACAGCAAATTGTTGTAAACGTGTTAAGCTAACGGACGCAGGAGGCCGTAGTCTGTTCACTCTATTGGATTTGCTGGTCAGATAATGTGATTGGACCTAATCAATATCATCCACAAAGACCTTTAGGGGAAGGCTGGAGAAGATCCGCTGGTCTCCTCTTTCAGACATCTACAATCTGTCTGTTTTCAGCATCTTCTGACTCTCATCTCATTCTCCTGGTTGATTGATACGATGCTGTGAAAGGGTTCTCTCAACAGAATCTGAAAATAACTACCACCTGTATTCACATTTAACAAGAGGCTGCACACATATACTCACTTACAGTATACTTGCATACCTACCCACTCATGTATATATCTGTATTTGATCACTGTGTCCTCTTCCAGGCGGCTTGGGAGAAGCAGGTCCAAGAGGAGGGGACTCCTCTCAGCAGGTACTACAGCCAGTGGAAGAAGCTGCGGGAGAAGGAGATCCAACTGGAGATCTCTGGCAAAGAAAGGGTAACTGTCCAAGCAGCAAACCACCAACATTTGCTTCACCACACTCAGTCATCATGATTCATTCCTTTTTCTTAATGAATGCCAGTGTTACCCACAAGAGTCAGGCTTATACATCATGATACAGTCATGCTATCTAGTGGGAAAATTTACTGGCAGAACAATTTTTTATGATCATCACCATTAACACAATAAAAAGTAGGCCTGTGTATTGATCCTGTTTTGCATTTTGTGAAGATGGAGGATCTGGATCTCCCAGAGATCAAACGCAGGAAGATTCAGGAGAAGAAGGCAGAGGACAAGAAGGAGTTCAAGGATCTTTTCGAATCTGACAGCGAATCTGAAGATGATGATGCCGGATTTAAAATCAAAGGTAAAGTGGATCACACACTGAAATTTGCCTGAAAATGAGGCAGTTGTTTTGACTTATGGAGCAGTTGGCTGTAATGTACTGCCCACCATGGCCTCTAGGGGGCTGTGTTTTGTTACAGCCTGGGTTTCCACTGTGCAAAAGCAAAGTTTAAGAGGTGATGACAGCTCAGCCTGATTTACTGTTATCTCTGAGATAGTGAGTGTTTTGGGGGAAAAAAGACTTGGCTATGTGAAGCAGATGACCTAAGGAGCAGTTTGCCACGAGGCTCTGAGTTATTAAAACATCCACAGAGACGTTCTCTGCTGAAGATGAAATCCCAAATCAAACTGAGGAGAAAATGTCTTTGCTTATCAGTTCTCTGTCCGCAGAGAGGAACCATCAGCTTCCTGCATGTCTCGTCCTTTCAGGGTCCACCTCAGGTCAAAGGCAGCAGCAACCTCACATTTAACGCTTTACACACGGACACGCTCCAGGCAGAAAAAAGCCCTCCGCAAGGTCACAGAGGAAAGGAGTAGGCGGCAGGGGGATTTTTTTTTTTTTCCTTTAATGCATCTGGACTTCATTGTAGGGAGAGTCCCCACAAACGGATGGGCAGCTGCCGGCAAGCGGCGGTCCTCCGCCTCTCACTCTCCCCCCCCCCCCCCCCCTATTTTGCCTTCTCTCCACCCCGCACACACACGAACTGAAACCCCCCGACAGGAAGTACAGGCTTGGATCCCAGCGGGGGTTCCTAATTCAAACCAGCCCAGTGGAACAGCCAGAGGTGGCCGCTCCCACTCCTCTACCTCTGTCTCTCTTTCATTCTCACTCTCTCACTCACTCTTCCTGGCTCCGTGGGCTTCAACCAGCTGCCCCCGCATGTCCTCACAACACGTGTGCACACACACACACACACACACAGCGATGATAGCACACAAATGCACACCCACCACCCTGTCGTCCAGTCTTGAAGAGCCAAAAGCTTTTGGGCAGCTCACCAAAGCTCTTTGTGGTCTCACACACTCCCGGAAAGAGGGGGAGTGTGAGAGGAGGGGGCCGATGATTTAGATTTGTGTGTGTGTGTGTGTGTGTGTGTGTGTGTGTGTGTGTGTGTGTGTGTGTGTGTGTGTTTGTGTTTGTGTGTGTGTGTGTGTGTGTGTGTGTGTGTGTGTGTGTGTGTGTGTGTGTGTGGCGATGGCAGTGTGTGAGGGTAGTAAGTCTTCAAGGTCATTTAGGGGCAAAATCTAAGGTACTACTGATGTCAGTAAGTACTGTCTGAGCAATGGAGAGCTGGAGAACGCGTTCGTCAACTTAAATTTGGATATGAAGGGAAGTACCTGATTATTATTTTTATTTTTTTTAAATAGACATTTCTCTGTGTGTGTGTGCACGTGCTTGCAGACAAGAGGAAGTAGCTATGTTTTGCTTCTCTCTCCTGCACGCCCCAAGCCTTTCATCACACCTCAACTTCAAAGCCTGTGGACCCCAGTTGTCCCTTTGGCTAGACAACACACACACACACACACACACAGAGCGTACTTTGAGTATAGCACAACACAATTTCAGGAAAACTCCCAACTTCTCTCCAACGAGCATCTGCACACACACACACACACGCACTCTCCCATCATCTTCGTAGCTGTGGAACCTGCCTGTTTATCTCCATTTGCTATATTTAGGCCGTGAGCATAAGATGTCTGAAATTGCCAGTAGTAAACTGTCATGGGTGTTTGTGCAGCAGTAGCGGCGTCTGTAATCGACTCTCAGTTCCATCTCAGGAGGAAATAGACACTTCCAGCTGCCTCTGATGCCTGGCCCACATAGAGGTGTCTCCGAAGTCCTCAGATGGCAGCGACGTACCAACACAAATCTCGGGAATGTCTGAGTAGAGTAACGGCAGACAAAAATTCAACGCAGTGTGACGTTTTTTTTTCACTGTCTCCCCTCAGGTAAAAAGGGCCGCCGTGGATCTGATGATGATGATGATGATGATGAAGAGCTTGAAGGCCTGTCTGACATGAGTGATGATGGAGACTCAGGTTGGTACATCACTGTACAAAAAGAAACCTCTTGTAGCACTCACAAATAAGTAGTTTTCAAACATTTTTAAAAGGTTTACTGTGTATCTGCTCTTTTAGTGTTTATAGAAGAAACTGAATTGGTCAAATATTATAGGGCTGCAACTATTCTTTCATCACTGATTAATCCTTGGAATGTTTTTTTTTTTTTTTTTTTTGGATTAATCATTTATTGTCCCTTAAACTGTCTCAGTATAATAGTGAAAAATGCCCTTTTAAAATTTCACACAGGCAAAGTTGATTTGATTTTTGTCTGACCATCAGTTTAAAACTAAAGATGTTCACTTTACCTTAAAAAAAAAAAAAAAACTCTCATATCTGAGAAGCTGAAACCAGCAAATGTTTTTTTTTTGTTTTTTTTTGCTTTAGAAAATGACACAAACAATTATTCAATTTATCAAAACAGTCAGCAATTAATTTTCTGTGGATGGACTGATTGCAGCTCTATAATATTAAATGCATATTCAAATACTGATTATTACAGAGGCTAGCAGGTATTAAGAGTAATACCATGTAATTAATAAGTCATTGGTGTGCCTTTCTACACTCCAACTACTATAGCTGCTCAATGTGTAGTGTTTCCTGTCTGTTTTCTAGATGGTGATGATGATGATGAGGAAGGGGATGAAAAGGCTCCTCAGCCGCTCTCCTCCTCTGCTCTGATAAAGCTGGCAGAGGGAGACGAGGATTTGGTGGAGGACCTGGAGCTGTCTGACGATGACTGAGGTTCATGGATGCACACGCTCGAGCTCACATGAGAGACTTTTTATGCTCGCCATTTTACCAGCCATTCATCCATCCTGAAAATAATATTGGACATTTTGCTTTTTTCTTTGCTTTTGAATTTTGTATTGCTTCACCTGTATAGTACAAACATGTTCCAATGTAATTTTATTAAGCATTGAAATTCAAAAAAGTTCAAAAATCCAGATTGTCCTTTGAATTTCTTTTTTTTTTTTTTTTTAAAGATGCTAATTAATTGAAGCGTGTGCGTGCATGTTGATGCACCAGTGCTCCATACATGTGCACACCTGTAGGCACCCTCAGGCTTTGTGAGGACGCACTATTTGGAGAGGGCCATGAGCCTCGCTGAGCCGGGCCGAGCCAGGCTGGGCTGGCCAAGAGGAGGGGTACAGAGAGGCGGGTGTTGAGCCCTGAGGCAGCAGTGCTGTGCCAGGCTGGCAGGGTGGCGTCTGATGCCGTGCCAAGACTCTCTGCCCAGGTGGTAGAGCAGCAACACAGGCTGGTCTGTTTCTCTGCCAACTCCTCACCCGCCCCCCGCCCAGACCACTGTCTTTTCTGTCTGTGTATTCACATGCTCAGACACGGCTTTCCTACACCAAGTTATCCCCACTTTACTGCACCTTTCTCCAGCATTCACCACTAAACTAAAGGTGAGACTGGCATTGTTCCGATCTATTCACTGGTGCACAAAACAGGGCAGAGAAGATGTTTGACATGGACTTAAATGCCACAAATGAAGATTTGAGAAACACGTTCGTGTCGTCACATTTCCTCTGAAGTCGTTTTCAGTGAATACAGAACCCTCTGCTGAAGAGGCCCACCCTAAAGCGAGGGGAAATCCCTGTAGAGGCTAGAGCGATCTGCTTCAGTGTCAACTCTTTGAAGCAGGAAGGTAAGCGTGAGTGGGGGCTGTTCTTGGTTCTGGTCCTGTGTGTGTGTGTGTGTGGGTGGGTGTACGAGGAGGGTCAGGTTTATCCCCACAGGCAGGGAGGCCTTGGCCTGCGGCTGAACCTCACACTCTGACAGCTGGTGTTGACCTGAACTGTGCCCCCCATGGGTCGCCTCCCCTTCTCACACACACACATGCATCAGGAGATCACATACTCCCTCACACAGACTTGTAAAGAACACCTGAGGAGGAAAAGGCATCTATACGCTGTCTGACACAGGCACACAAGAGAGGAAAAGAGAAATCGGAGGAATTTCTTAACGATTTATTTCACCTGTGTGGTGAATAGAAAAATAGGATGAAGACAAAGCCTTTGAAGGGAAATCTAGAGACCATTTTTAATTAATTGCTTGCGTAGTTTGAAAAAAAAAAAAAGAATCCATAACAAATTCAAAAACATTTGCATTAAGAGCTTTGTGCCTTTCTTTTCCCTGCAACCAAGAGAAAACAAAGTAGAAGTATCTTTGGAATCCATCTCAAGGGCTAATTATAATACATATCATAATCTGTTTTATCTACTACATCAAAAGTCCTATAAATATTATTTTCCTCATATTTATATGCTGAAGTAGCATTCAAGATTGGAGCGTCTTTTAATATTACACTTTTTCTTAAAAAAAAAAAGGCAAAACAAAAGTATGAACAAAAGTACCACCAAAGTTCAGCAAAGTCACATTTTTCAGTAAAGAAAACCTTATTCGTGCAACTACATTTAACAAAAAGTAAAAGTACCACGTATGTAACCTTCAGGATATTTTCATCTTAAGCATGACTCTGTACAATTTTGCATGTTTTTCCTACCTCCCACAGTAGTCAACACAAGCGTACAATGACGTAAGCCGTACACACCGTAGCCGCTTTTTTTCAGCAACACTTTTAAGCTTTTTATATGTCAATAAATGACACCTGTGTCACCTCAAATAGAATCCATCATGTGAGGCACTAGCCTAGCATTCCCCCTGTTGGACCAGTCTTTCTCTGAGACCATTAATGCAAAAAAGAAGCAGACACATAGTGAAACGTGTTTCCAATTCCACACATCCGGTCATCTTTGGTATCAGGACAGTGGAATGCATAGTTGCAGTGATAAGAAGGAGCTGGTCAGATCTGCTGCTGCTCAGCATATGATTCAATTCCAGCCTCTAAAAAGACAGAACGCTGCTGTTTGGCCTCGGGAAATGGGCAAGAAGGGAGGGAGGGAGAGAAAAGAGGGGTGAGGCATCTCTTTTTTAATTCCTGGGTTCTGCAGGGCTTGTGGTGAGAGCAGTCAGAGAGATAGAGACAAGAGAGAGAAAGTGAGAGAGCAGAGCTTCCTCCAGCCCAGAAAGGAAGGAAGAGTTTCCGCTAGCGTCTGACTGTCTGACTTGCAAGAATGTCGCATTTGTGGCAGGGCTTTGCTCCTTTTTTTGGCAGGCTGTCTGTGACCAGCTGTCTCCTTTTCCTCTTTCTCTATTCCTCTGTCGCTTCATGTGTCTCCCTTCCAACCCAGTTTCTTTGGATTCTGCTTGGCTACAGCCACCGCAGAGGAACTCAGAAGCTGATTGGTTTGCCGGACACGGTCCATATCGCCTGGTTGTCTTTTATTCCTGTCCAATATTTTCCCATAAATTTCAGCTTAAAGGTCCCGAGGTGGAGGGGGAGTTTATGACTGAGTCTGGTAAATATGGCCTGGGAGTCATATCTCTCAGGTTCAAGTTGACCCCCTCACTGTCTGCTCTACTCCTCCCTGCCTGTCCTCTCCTACGAAGGAGTTTTGGCCTCATATCGTCCCACCACTGTGGAGCCGTTACCGTTTTCCTGCTTGGGGGAGGAGCACCCTGGGGTAGGGCCGCTGTATGGAGAAGAGCTACTGCTGGTGGAGATGGGTCTGTGGGGAAGGGACAGCGAGAGGGGCAGGGGGTTGTCAGATGGTGTGGTCAGGGGATCCCGATCCCGTTCTGGTGGGCGCAGGGCAGCAGAAGGTGGAAACGGGAACGCCAGCGGGAATCCAGTCATGTAGAAGAGCCTGCCAACACGCCGCGCCACCTGAGTAGACGAGAGGAGCACATATGACAGTTAGTACAGTCTGAAGGGTCGTATAATGCGTTCATGTTATAAACTGTCTTTCAAAGAGAGAGAAAGAGCAGAAGAAGAGAGGCTGTGGGGCAGGCTAGTTTAAGGGAATCAGCTATGCTACGCTAGCAGTTTGTCTCTGGCCTATGGACAGAAACACACATTCCAACACTCACAAGTCCTTTTGATCACACACAAACACACACGCAGGTCTGTGGTGTGTGTGTACCTGTGAGCGGATCTTGAGCGCGGGCCCCAGCTTTAGTCCCATGGTGTTGAGCAGGTGCTCCTCAGTGAGCAGCGGTAAAGTCTCTCCGTCAATGGCCTGCTCCCGAAACACCTGGCGGAGACACAGGCGCTTCAGCCACAGGCCCGGCATACACACACAGCACACAAAGCTACACTTTCATTCGCACAAACTACAAAACAGTGCTTCTATTCCAAAATGTTACATATCCATTTTAAGAGAGAATAATACCCAATAAAAGATTATCATTAAACATTTTTACAATTTAATGGATCCAGTTGAGTTGTCTTACAGCGTATTTTAACTGCATTTTATCTCTTAAAGGGATAAAATGGTAGGAATTTCATATTAAAAAAAATATGTTTTGGAAGATAGATTTAGCTAACTCAGACTAATGAAGCCCTCATGTATGACATCAAAGTCAAGTTAGCAGGGAATCTCTTCATGCCAGGGCCAGAATCATTAGCCCAATCACTCTTTCAACAAGTATATTGGCATGTTAGGTTCACTATTTTTTCCCCTAAAAACCACAGTCAAGTGCTTCAATATTCACTGTAATCACGCTTCCTGTTCATACTGGCCATTAGATCTCCATAAAGGCACTTATGTAATGTAACTGAAAACCTGCAGTCCTCTTTAGGAACAAAAATGTGTTTTAAAGTTTATCTGAAGGTAATAAAAAGAGGACATTTTGCACTGAAAAGAAATATATTGATTTGACTAACTTGAACAGCTGAAGCATTATGTTCAAATAAACCTTGAAATATATGTTTGCATAGAGGGAGGGTTGTGAACCCCCCCCCATCATTTTTTTCAATGGAAGTGTGTTTGGAGAATATCTTGTGTTGCCAGGACAACAGAAGCAATGATTACAGCAAAAAAAAAAAGTGTCAACCTGACTGTTGTTTCAGGACAAATGTGAAAAACTGTGAACCTGTCCTTTTAGGATGAACTTGAAATTAATTTAGTTACTTTTTAAGGTTAGATATAAATGAAGGTAAGATTGGGTAACTTTTCTTTAATGCTGGATATCTCATTTTGGAAATGCCTATACACATACACACAAACATTTACACACACACAAGCTACAAGCTACAAGCTACAGGTGCAACTCACTCTCATTCACACATAGACCACAAACATGGCTGCAAAAGTGGAAATGACCTCAAACACACATTAACATTCATGCGTCCGCACACACTCACAATACACTTGAAAAAATATTGCTGTGCAGTTTCAGTGCTTCTGCCTAAACATAATGAGATGCCCTTGAAAATACTACAGTAGAAGTGTTGCAGTATGAATTCTATATCTTGGTCACTATTCTCCTATAGTTAGTTATCAGCCTGCCCCTGGCCTCCATCTCGTCCTTCTCTCTCCTCCCTCTCCCTACATCCTCACCTGTGTGTATTCAGCACATCCAGCCAAGCTGCTTATGAAGCCACACACGTCCTCCACACTCCACTTGCTGATGTCCTCCACAGGGTTTGCTGTAGCCGAGTCCTCCCCGTCCATGAAAATACCTCCCATAGAGCCTGAAAGAGCAGCAGTGGGTGAAAATGATGTGTCAATATAAACACTGGGTACAAAGCTTCTATTACTGACTGAGGATCTTGCTGTTGGTTCTCCATTTTCAGTGATGCAGCACCCAAATGCTGGACACTTATAGACCCGTGTGAAAAATGTTTTGTGCTGCTTTGTGGAGAAATGTTGAGTACATTTGTCTTGAGCAGAAAACCTTTGATATAACATGAATAAATGATTTGAAGGTCTGATAAATGTTTACCAAGCAGCAGTATTGAAGATAATTCTCATAATTGAACAATCTGTCAATTAAATGTGTAGTATATAAAATATTAGATGTGGAGAAAAATGGCCATCACAATTTATCAGAGCTCAAGCTGATGTCTTTGAATTGCATGTTTTGGCCAATCAAAAGTCCATAGACCAAATATATTACATTTACAATCATATGAAACAAAGAAAAGTTGCAAATCCTCTAACTGATAATGTGAAGTGTGTGTGTCTGTGTGTGTCTGTGTGTGTGTACTTTAAGTATGTGAACAAACACCACACCCCACCCTTTCTGCCCACGTGGCTGTGCTGCTGGTGGTGTGTATGAGGGTCACACTGGGGTCAGAGGCAGGGCCCCTAACAGAGAGAGGTCTCCACGCTGGAGACACGCACACAGAGAGTGACGCTAATGGGTTTCATATGTCGGCTTTCGTGTGTGTGTGTGTGTGTGTGTGTGTGTGTGTGTGTGTGTGTGTGTGTGTGTGTGTGTGTGTGTGTGTGTGTGTGTGTGTGTGTGTGTGTGTGTGTGTGTGTGTGTGTGTGTGTGTGTGTGTGTGTGTGTGTGTGTGTGTGTGTGTGTGTGTGTGTTTGAGTCTCTTACCCGTGTGAAAGTAGGGGTTGGCGTAAGGGAATCCAAAGGGCAATGACTGAGCATGAAGAGCAGGGAGAGGTGGCATGAACCCAGGTGGCAGGTGGTACTTGATGTCGGCCTTGCCCAGTCCAGACGTGAAGAGGTGGCGACTGGGTGACTCTGTACCTGCTGAACTGCAAGGGGCGCTCAACCTGCCTGAGCTCTCTCCAGTCTCCTTGGCACTGTCACACTCTCTCTTGCTGCTGCTCTCTTTGCCCCTGTCTCTCTCCCTGTCCCTGGGTTTACTGCTGGACTTGGGAACAACACTTTCCCGCCTCTCCTCGCACATTTCTGTCTCACTGTCCGAGTCCTTCATCTCCTCATCCTGCCCGTCCCTGTCTCCCTCTCTTCCTCTGTCCTCTCTCCCCCTTGTGTGATCCACAGCGCGGAGCTGTGCCTGTGTAAGGAGGGCCTTCCTGGATTCAGCATCTAGCCCAGAAGTGGAGCTCTGTGCCTGGGTGTCTTTGGGTATTGAGGGTGCTCCTGGTTGTTGCTGCTGGTGGTTGAGGGTTAGGAGGGGTGTGGCAGCTCCATGCCGAAGCACCAGCATTGCATTGGAGCGGCGGGCCAGTTCCTCACGGAGCGGATGTCCCTCTGGGATGTCGTGGAGGCTCCGCAGGGCCGGGTGGTCCGAGGGAAGACCAGGAGGTAGAGCACCCAGTGTGTCGGAGCCCAGCAGACGTTGATGCTGTTGCTGTCGCTGGTGGAGACTTTCCAACTCTTTCTGTCTCAGCAGCTCTGCTGACATCTCAAGTCTGTGGTTGGAAACATGTACAGTATAGCTGAATGTTAAAAACATATCAGTGTCTGTGATCTACTAGTTTGCCTTCTCCAAAAATGTCCACACTCTGAAGTTACTCTTCTGTTCTACAAGACAACAAACTCATATCTCAACACATGCTTTCTTTACATTTACCATCATACATGCCTGTTATAATTACAATGCTTTAAGATTACAACACACACACACCTGGCCAGATTCTGTTTCCTCAACATCTCCTGTTGCCGAGCAAAGATCTCAGCTTGAGCTGGTTGAAGGAAACCATAACCTGTGATAAAAAACACAAACACGCCTGTGAGTACAAGTTTTTAAGAGATGATACAGACACTCCCACATGTTAGAAACACACATAAGGAAATAATGCAAATCTATGAGCAGGTTAAAAAGTTATATAGAAGTTACCAAATGGTGCTCTGCAAGAGAACATTTCTACGTGGCTTGTCTGTTTAATGTAAAATATTTTTTTTAAACAACTATAAATCTGAAACATTAAATTTATAATTGAATCATTTATTTGATACACCTCATAGAACATTTCCTTCCTGTAAGTGTAACTGTGCAAAAAGTACATTTTCGGTGGTGTTACATGCATGCACGCATACCTAATGATACTGTGCATTAGTACTATCCATTTGACCTCAGCACTATTGATGACTCACCAGGGGCCTGGCAAAGAGCGGAGGGCATGCCCAGGAAAGGAGGCCGCAGGTGAGGTCCTAAGGCGATATGAGGAGCAGTTGGAGGGGACAGGAGAGGTGGAGGGTGGGACAGATCCCTGTGGACACAAATAATAAAAAAGATGACATTAAGTTAAATTTCACTGAATATATTAAAATGACAAAAGCATTAAGTGTAAAGGGATGTATAATGAATTCTTCCCTATGCTAAAAGAAAAGCAGAAATAATTTCGTTTTTTTTCTCTGTACGTCTCAACTCTTTTGTGTGTGCGCGCTTGCTGCCACACCAATATATGCGGTGTATTTTTATCAGTGGAGCTCCAGAGGCCCCCGTGTCGCCCCAGTGCCTCATCAGTCTTGTCACGCCGCAGCAAGCGCCGCTGGCCATTGCTGTACCCTGGACTGCAGCCTTTCCTTTCCCTGCCACCGCACACGCACACACACAATATATATACACAGAAACACACACACACATATACACACAGCTCTACAGCCACACACATAATGAGGGTTGAATGCACAATGCCAGTGTGTCATGCTCCGACAGCTGGGGCGGACCCTGCGTCTTGACCGGGGCCATGGGCTGAAGGACCTTCTAATTAACACTCATCCCTCCTCTCTTCTCTCCCTTTTTTTCCTTTTTTTTACGCCCTTCTCCCCGTTTCCCTCCCTCTCTCCCTCTCACTCTCTTGGCTGCATTGAAGCCAGTGAAAAGATGGAGCGTCCTGCAACCTCTGCTTCTGAAAAGGCCTCTCCATTATTGGCTTCGTCTTTTGTGCTCCTTGAGGGGGAAAGGCGCCTCTCACCTTTCTCCCTCTCTCTCCGTCTCTTGTTCTGTCTCACCCATCTTTTTTTCTATACTCCAGTCTCTCCGTTTCTTTATGACCTCTGAAAATCTCTTGTTTTGTTCACTCCCTTCTTTTCCTCCACTTTTATTCATCTCGCCTCAGTCTATGTAGTTTTCTATTCCCTCTTCATCACTCTATCTCATCCTGTCTCTTTACCCGGCCTCTTTGAATTTCTTTCAGTTACTCTCCCACTACTACTGCAATCCTCCTTCTCTCATTCTGCAATGTTTTTTTTTCCAGTTATGTTCACATCTTCACAGGTATGGGGACACGGTTTTGAAGAAGCAGATAAAGCTTCCAGAATGAGGCATCTAGACTTTGACCTTTTGGACTGTGTTAAAGTGTTTGAGGCTTGGAGTGGGTGATGCTGCTGCTCTCTATCTGCTCTGTGTCTCAAACCACAGCTGTTTTCCAGGGCCTTTTTCTGAGCTCATTCGCAAGCTTCCAACCCACGCCTCTACTGTTCCCTCTCCTTGTTTCTGTCCTCCTGCACTCCTGTTATCACACCAATCAGAGCTCAGCTGTGTATGACTGCCGCCACACAAAAGCATACATGGGAATCAAGCTGAGGAAAACAACAAAATCAAAAACCAACACAGGGACACATGCAACCGTAAATATTGTTTTGCAACTGTGTTCAAATTAGCTAGCGCCTGCATGTCTCCCGCCTCACTAAATGCTGAGGGAAAAGAAGAGAGAGAGAGAGAGAAAGAGGAGTTGCAAGGAGGGAAGGCACGCACACAAGAGAGGGGAGATGAGATGGGGGGGTTTGGAGCCTGTACTGGCGGTGGTGGTGGGGTGTGTGTGTATGGGGGGGGGGGGGGGTGAAAACCATTCATCGATCGCCTCCGCCGCTGAAATGTTAATGCTAATCGTATAACCGCTCTCTCCGGCGGTGCCTCGCACTCCAGTGGCAGCTCCAATTAATCTTGGGTGAGGGCTGCGGCGCGTGACCCCAGAGCCGTGAGCGGGGGCCCCGCTAGCTGCTTCTTATGTAATTACACCGCCCAGTGTGTAATCACCTGGCCTAATCCCTTGGGGCTAGCAATTAGCCTTGCGACGCTCAGTTCCACTAGGCTATGCTAAGGCGCCCACAAAACTCCCATCCACCCCTCTGCCATGGCTCCCGCATGCCAAACTCACATCATCCCCCCACCCACCCACCCACCCCACTCCCATCCCCTCCCTTTCTGATATTCCCTCTTTTTCTTCCCTCTCTTGCACC